>NC_056066.1:13336590-13639621 GCF_016772045.2 Ovis aries
CAAACAAAAAGAACAAATATTTAAAGCAGCAAGGGAAAAACAACAAATAACACAAGGGGATTCCCATAAGGATAATAGCTGATCTTTTAATAGAAACTCTTCAGGCCAGGAGGGAATGGCAAGACATACTTAAAGTGATGAAAGAAAATAACCTACAGCCCAGATTACTGTACCCAGCAAGGATCTCATTCAAATATGAAGGAGAAATCAAAAGCTTTACAGACAAACAAAAGCTGAGGGAATTCAGCACCACCAAATCAGCTCTCCAACAAATTCTAAAGGATATTCTCTAGACAGGAAACACAAAAGGTGTGTATAAACCTGAACTCAAAACAATAAAGTAAATGGCAACGGGATCAAGCTTATCAATAATTACCTTAAATGTAAATGGGTTGAATGCCCCAACCAAAAG
This sequence comes from Ovis aries, assembly GCF_016772045.2. Classification (NCBI taxonomy): domain Eukaryota; kingdom Metazoa; phylum Chordata; class Mammalia; order Artiodactyla; family Bovidae; genus Ovis; species Ovis aries. Next base: position 13,337,003 of record NC_056066.1, read on the forward strand.
ACAAAGACTGGCTGAATGGATACAAAACAAGACCCCTATATATATGTTGTCTACAAGAGACCCACCTCAAAACAAGGGACACATACAGACTGAAAGTGAAGGACTGGAAAAAGATATTCCATGCAAATAGAGACCAAAAGAAAGCAGGAGTAATAATACTTACATCAGGTAAAATGCACATTAAAACAAAGGCTGTGAAAGGAGACAAAGAAGGACACTACATAATGATCAAAGGATCAATCCAGAAAGAAGATACAACAATTATAAATATATATGCACCCAACATAGGAGCACCATAATATGTTAAGACAAATGCTAACAGTATGAAAGGGGAAATTAACAATAACACAATAATAGTGGGAGAAGAAAATGGCAACCCACTCCAGTGTTCTTGCCTGGAGAATCCCAGGGACAGGGAAGCCTGGTGGGCTGCCATCTGCGGGGTCGCACAGAGTCAGACATGACTGAAGTGACTTAGCAGCAGCAGTGGGAGCCTTTAATACCTTACTCACACCTATGAGTAGATCAACTAAACAGAAAATGAACGAAGAAACACAAACTTTAAATGATACAATAGACCAGTTAGACCTAATTGATATCTATAGGACATTTCACACCAAAACAATGAATTTCACCTTTTTCTCAAGTGCTCATGGAACCTTCTCCAGGATAGATCATATCCCGGGCCACAAATCTAGCCTTGATAAATTTAAAAAAAATTAAAATCATTCCAAGTCTCTTTTATGACCATAATACAGTAAGTTTAGATATCAATTACAGGAGAAAAACTATAAAAAATTCCAACATATGGAGGCTGAACAACACGCTTCTGAATAACCAACAAATCACAGAAGAAATCAAAAAAGAAATCAAAATGTGCAAAGAAAAGAATGAAAATGAAAGCACAACAACCCCAAAACTGTGGGATACTGTAAAAGCAGTGCTAAGGGGAAAGTTCAAAGCAATAGAGGTATACCTCAAGAAACAAGAAAAAAGTCAAATAAATAACCTAACTCTACACCTAAAGCAATGGAAAAGGAAGAAATGGATAACCCCAGGGTTAGTAGAAGGAAAGAAATCTTAAAAATTAGTGCAGAAATAAATGCAAAAGAAACAAAAGAGACCATAGCAAAAATCAACAAAACCAAAAGCTGGTTCTTTGAAAGGATAAATAAAATTGATAAACCATTAGCCAGACTCATCAGGAAACAAAGGGAGAAAAATCAAATCAATAACATTAGAAATGAAAATGGAGAGATCACAATAGACAACACAGAAATACAAAGGATCATTAGACTACTATCAGCAATTATATGCCAAAAAATTGACAACGTGGAAGAAATGGACAAATTCTTAGAAAAGTCCAACTTTCCAAAACTGAACCAGGAAGAAATAGAAAATCTTAACAGACCCATCACAAGCAAGAAATTGAAACTGTAATCAGATATCTTCCAGCAAACAAAAACCCAGGTCCAGATGGCTTCACAGCTGAATTCTACCAAAAATTTAGAGAACTAACACCTATCCTACTCAAACTCTTCCAGAAAATTGCAGAGGAAGGTAAACTTCCAAACTCATTCTATGAGGTCACCATCACCCTAATACCAAAACCTGACAAAGATGCCACAAAAAAAGAAAACTATAGGCCAATATCACTGATGAACATAGATGCAAAAATCCTTAGCAAAATTCTAGCAATCAGAATCCAACAACACATGAAAAAGATCATACACCATGACCAAGTGGGCTTTATCCCAGAGATGCTAGGATTCTTCAATATATGCAAATCAATCAATGTAATTCACCACATTAACAAATTGAAAAATAAAAGCCATATGATTATCTCAATAGATGCAGAGAAAGCCTTTGACAAAATTCAACATCCATTTATGATAAAAACTCTCCAGAAAGCAAGAATAGAAGGAACATACCTCAACATAATAAAAGCTATATATGACAAACCCACAGCAAACATTATCCTCAGTGGTGAAAAGTTGAAAGCATTTCCCCTAAAGTCAGGAACAAGACAACGGTGCCCACTTTCACCACTACTATTCAACATAGTTCTAGAAGTTTGGCCACAGCAATCAGAGCAGAAAAAGAAATAAAAGGAATCCAAATTGGAAAAGAAGAAGTAAAACTCTCACTGTTTGCAGATGACGTGATCCTCTACATAGAAAACCCTAAAGACTCCACCAGAAAATTACTAGAGCTAATCAATGAATATAGTAAAGTTGCAGGATATAAAATCAACACACAGAAATCCCTTGCATTCTTATACGCTAATAATGAGAAAGTAGAAAAAGAAATTAAGGAATTAATTCCATTCACCATTGCAATGAAAAGAATAAAATATTAGGAATATATCTACCTAAAGAAACTAAAGACCTATATATAGAAAACTATAAAACACTGATGAAAGAAATCAAAGAGGACACTAATAGATGGAGAAATATACCATGTTCATGGATCAGAAGAATCAATATAGTGAAAATGAGTATACTACCCAAAGCAATCTACAGATTCAGTGCAATCCCTATCAAGCTACCAGTGGTATTTTTCACAGAGCTAGAACAAATAATTTTACAATTTGTATGAAAATACAAAGAACCTCGAATAGCCAAAAAATTCTTGAGAAAGAAGAATGGAACTGGAGGAATCAACCTGCCTGACTTCAGGCTCTACTACAAAGCCACAATCATCAAGACTGTATGGTACTGGCACAAAGACAGAAATATAGATCAATGGAACAAAATAGAAAGTCCAGAGATAAATCCACACACCTATGGACACCTTATCTTCAACAAAGGAGGCAAAAATATACAATGGATTAAAGACAATCTCTTTAACAAGTGGTGCTGGGAAAACTGGTTAACTACTTGTAAAAGAATGAAACTAGAACAGTTTCTAACACCACACACAAAAATAAACTCAACATGGATTAAAGATCTAAACATAAGACCAGAAACTATAAAACTCCTAGAGGAGAACATAGGCAAAACACTCTCTGACATAAATCACAGCAGGATCCTCTATGACCCACCTCCCAGAATACTGGAAATAAAAGCAAAAATAAACAAACGGGACCTAATTAAACTTCAAAGCTTCTGCACAACAAAGGAAACTATAAGCAAGGTGAAAAGACAGCCTTCAGAATGGGAAAAAATAATAGCAAATGAAGCAACTGACAATAAACTAATCTCAAAAATATACAAGCAACTCATGCAGCTCAATTCCAGAAAAATAAACGACTCAATCAAAAAATGGGCCAAAGAACTAAGTAGACATTTCTCCAAAGAAGACATGTAAATGGCTAACAAACACATGAAAAGAAGCTCAACATCACTAATTGAGAAATTCAAATCAAAACCACAATGAGGTACCATTTCACACCAGTCAGAATGGCAGCGACCCAAAAGTCTACAAGCAATAAATGCTGGAGAGGGTGTGGAGAAAATGGAACCCTCTTACACTGTTGGTGGGATTGCAAACTAGTACAGCCACTATGGAGAACAGTGTGGAGATTCCTTAAAAAACTGGAAATAGAACTGCCTTATGATCCAGCAATTTCCCAGCATACACACTGAGGAAACAAGAATTGAAAGAGACATGTGTACACCAGTGTTCATCGCAGCACTGTTTATAATAGCCAGGACATGGAAGCAACCTAGATGTCCATCAGCAGATGAATGGATAAGAAAGCTGCAGTACATATACACAATGGAGTATTATTCAGCCATTAAAAAGAATACATTTGAATCAGTTCTAATGAGATGGGTGAAATGAGCCAATTATACAAAGTGAAGTAAGCCAGAAAGAAAAACACCACTACAGTATACTAACACATATATATGGAATTTAGAAAGATGGTAACGATAACCCTGTATGTGAGACAACAAAAGAGACACAGATGTAAAGAACAGACTTTTGGTCTCAGAGGGAGAGGGAGAGGGTGGGATGATTTGGGAGAATGGCATTAAAACATGTATAATATCATGTAAGAAACAAATCGCCAGTCTAGGTTTGATGCAGGATACAGGAAGCTTGGGCCTGGTGCACTGGGATGACCCAGAGAGATGGTATGGGGAGGGAGGTGGGTGGAGGATTCAGGATTGGGAACTCATGTACATCCTTGGTGGATTCATGTTGATGTATGGCAAAACCAATACAGTATTGTAGAGTAAAATAAAGTAAAAAAAAAAAAAAGTGATGAGTTGAAAAAGAAGTTGAGGCAAGGAAATCTCAATTAATGAGCTGAATAATATAAAAAGTTAGTTTGCTGTCGGAGGTTAAATATTCATTCCCCAAGTTTTTTAGGGCAGTTCCACACATTCAACAAAGATCAGGAGCTTGCTTAACTTTTGATTCTCTTCCACTGAGTGTCCACCCCATACCTGTCAGCTTCTTATTAAGTGAAGAATAAGAACTCATTCTTATGTGACTCATTCTTTCTACTCATACTGCAAACAAGTAAGTTCTCAGTAATTTGACCTTACTAATTTGAAATGTGTAGTATGCTGGATGAAAGCTAGTTTAAAAGTCATCTTTGATTGATCAATGAAGAAGGCTGGTTGAGCATGTCAATAGGAAAAATGAAAACTGGAAGATGAAGATTTAGATAAATTAAAAAAATAAACTTTCAACAATTAAAAAGCACTTAAGCCTTAAGTTTCAACATGATTAATCTGCTGATTATAAACTGTACTTATTTACACACATAACAGGGTTAGCTGATTATGTAGCAATGATTCATTTGCTCAGATGGTAAAGAACCCGCCTGCAATGAGGGAGACTTGGGTTTGATCTCTGGGTTGGGAAGATCTCCTGGAGAAGGGAATGGCAACCCACTCCAGTATTCCTGCCTAAAGAATCTCCACGGACAAAGGAGTCTGGTGGGCTACGGTCCATGGGGTCCCAAAGAGTCAGACACGACTGAGCAGCTAAGCACAGTACATATGTATTTGGAGGTAATGTGCCTGCATTTTTGGCAATTATTTAGTTTTAAATGCATTGTTATTAAATATTTCTAAAAATTTTGTAAATACTATCCCAAAATGGCATGAGAGCAAAGATTATAAAAATAGCTATAGAATTTTTCAGAGTTTTTCAGCCTTATTTATTCATGCTGCTGCTGCTGCTTAATTGCTTCAATCTGACTCTGTCCAACTCTGTGTGATGCTATGGACTACAGCCCGCCAGGCTTCTCTGTCCATGGAATTCTCCAGGCAAGAGTACTAGAGTGCGTTGCCATACTCTCCTCCAGAGGATCTTCCCAACCCAGGGATTGAACCCAGGTCTCCTGCCTTGCAGGCAGATTTTTTTACCCCTGAGTCACCAAGGAAGCCCATTTATTCATGATATGTACTTAATTACTGACATGAGAAATTTGAAGTGACTAATTTTTCAGATGTGATATTTTTGTGTGTGTTTTAGTGTGACTTAGGAACTGTCCTCTGTTCTATATAGCTTTGTGTAGATTTGAGGCAATTCTAATAATAAGCTTTGAGAAATTGGTAGGAAATTTTTTAAATTTAAATTTATTTATTTTAATTGGAGGCTAATTACTTTACAATACTGTATTGATTTTGCCATACATCAACATGAATCCACCACGGGTGTACATGCGTTTCCCATCCTGAACCCCCCTCCCACCTCCCTCCCCGTACCATCCCTCTGGGTCATTCCAGTGCACCAGTCCTGAGCATCCTGTATCCTGCATCAAACCTAAATTCACCCATTGTTGACTCTTTACACTCAAGTTTTTCTATAATAACACATCAGTTTGGGTTATAGCCCTGTTAGATTTGTAAATATGTTTGTCTTCGAACTACATGACCTTCACTACAACCTTGGGAGGTCAGTCAACTGAATGAAAAAGCACGGTCACTTCCACCTGAACTATAGATGTCCACTGAGAAGAATCCAACATTTCAGAACCGGGGCTTATTTACAGTAAATCACATAGTTTTTAAACATGAACCCAGGTTACACTCTGTTGCTCCCTAGGGTATTCTTTCTATTCCAGTTCTCATATCATTTACCATCTTCTTTTTTCTGTGAAGGCAGTGTGTGCACATGGTGTATGTCGCTATTGTAAAATGAAAAGTAGAGTCCACAATAGTACATAATCCTTTGGCCATGATCAACTCCATTGACCCCTGGCTTTATTGCTACTATTCAGTTTTACATTCAGCATTCTGAACCCAAATATGTAGCCACATCCCACTCGAGAAGCTTCCCCTGTTATCATAGCTTTTGTAACTATAAACAGAAATATTGGCTCTGGGTATTCTTCTGAAATTGAAATTAACCTCACTTTATACACTCAGGAGTGTACAGATTCATTTCTACTGTGTAACTCCTTTGGTAAGGCTTTCAATCTCTCTTGTAAACTAGGAATGAGTTTTACAATCTCATGGATATTGTACAAGGACGGAGAGTGTAAAGGACTAAAGCTAGTGTCCCTCTCTACAAGATGGTGAGTGAAGAGTATTTTTGGTCTTATGCTATAGGAGCTATGTAAATTTTTATAGCAAAAGGAGAATGGTGTCTTTTGGTCCATTTCTCCAATACTCTTAAAGGAAGCAAGTGAATCCAGCCTGAGAAAGAATTGCCTTGAATGCAGGATGGGTTATTTGCTAAAGATCCCATCTGCTCCTTGTTCTTTGACCCTTGAAGACTTGTCCCATCTTTCATCACATTTTCCAAGTTTCTTGTTCACATAGGGTGGCCATGTCAGAGGCTTTGCCAGCGTTAGTTGGGGACAGCTAGGGAGACATATCAGTTCCATCTTAATCCAGAAAAAAGACCTCTCCATACAAATATTGTTATGTAAGAACACCAGTGCTTAGTCTTTGACCTTTACTTCAAACCATGCAATCTGTGCTTGTTAATGTGTATTGATGTCTTCTTAATGATAAATGAAACATTAACTTAAAATACACATTTTTTGAAAACTAAAATTATGTGTGTTTCACTATTAACCCAATTATGTGAAGCAAGAAAAGATACCTAAATTAGTAAACATTAAAATCCTTTACTAAATAATAAAGAATCCTTCAGTAATATGAATTATCAATCTATTTATTTGCTCTTTAAATTCTAGTTTTATGAATTATTTGAATAATGTAACTGTGTTTCAAAAAGTTTGAGTAATCGATCTATAAGATCACTATAGCATATTTTACCCCTTACCATTACATGTCTTCAAACCCACACAAATGAGTTTATATCCTTTAGAAACATTTAATGTTTATTTCTGAAAGAAAGAGGGAGAACTTGATGTACGATAGTGTGAGAAAGGAAATAACGAAAGCTTATGTCTTCTGAGTGGTAGTTTAGACACTAAGTTGTGTCCGACTCTTGGGACCCCATGGACTGTAGCCCACCAGGCTCTTCTGCACTGAGAGTACATTTTAAGACTTCTCCCATTATTTCTATAGCTCATAAAAGAATACATTTTGTAGAGTGCATTTAGAGTAGTGGAATGAAATTCCTGTGTTTGCATAGATCCATCACTAGCAAAATAAGAACCATTAAAATAGAAATTGGGACTTGTTAAAAAGGTTGAACATTGAGGAATTACAAATGAAACCAGTCAATCCTAAAGAAAATCAACCCTAAATATTCTTTGCAAGGACTGATGCTAACACTGAAGCTCTAATACTTTGGCCACCTGATCCAAAGAGCTGGTGCATTGGAAAAGACCCTGATGCTGGGAAAGATTGAGGGCAGGAGGAGAAGGGGGTGACAGGGGATGAGATGGTTGGATGGCATCACTGACTCAGTGTGCATGAGTTTGAAAAAGCTCTGAGAGATAGTGAGGAACAGGGAAGCCTGGAGTGCTGCAGTCCATGGGGTCACAAAGAGTCAGACATGCTGAAAAACAATAACAATCACAAGGAAAGCAAGAATGCAAGTGAAAAAGTGAGAAAGATCAAACAGAGATGATTAACTTATTTATTTTGAATTTGTTTTAATGATTAACATGAAAAGATGCAGAATAGTTTGGAAGTAGCATTAATCAGGGGCTTCCCAGGCAGTTTGCTGGTAGTAAAGGACCCACCTATCAATGCAGGAGACATAAGAGACATGGGTTTGATCCCAGGTCAGGAAGGTCCTCTGGAAGAAGAAATGGCAACCCACCCCAGTGTTCTTGCCTGGAGAATCTCATAGAGCAAGGAGCCTGGAGGGCTACAGTCCATGGGCTTGCAAAGAGCTGGACACAACTGAAGCCACTGAGCACACACACACACACAGAGCATTAATCGGATGCAGAGGCATAACAGTAGAGGTCCCTGATCTGAAAAGACAGCTGAACTGTCACAGGATTAATGGCTGCTGTTCTACTCCCATTCACTGTCTCACCCTCCCCTTCTGCCATCATTCCCACCACAAGGTCCCTTCCTTTCTAGCACCACCACCACTGTCCCATCTGAGAATTAACAAAAAGAGAAAAAGGAAGGATTTTGTACAGAACAAGTTTTTTAATAACTTCATTATGGATCCACAGGTTTCATCAATGCCCAGAAACAAAGAAAATGTTGACAGAACCTGCCTCAGCTTTAATCATATACAAATGTGTGTCTATGAATGTGCTTTATTCACTATTTGTAATTTTTTACATTCCATTGCTCACGTGTATTCCTTTTTTTTCCCAATGAATTAATTTATGAACATTTGGATGACCAGAAATTTAGGAAATTCCTAAGATGAAGTAACCAAAACACTGGCTCCCGTTGGCGATTCACCATGGCAATGTTCAAGTTAGGCAGGAAAATTTCACTCTTAACAGATACTGTTTCTGCTTGACTGAAATTTTTAAATTATTTATACTAAACTTTAAACAAGTTCAATGGATTCCTAATTAACTAGGGTGACTCTAACATGAATATTTCATGTATTTTAAAATAGTCATATGTTAATTATGTTAATGATTTTGCCTTCCTTACTTTTTAATAACAATAATAGTTAAGTCTTTCAATGCCAGGTAACTTAATTGGAAGCTGCTTACTCTATTTTGAAAACTGTCTGTATTTATAGTCTTGCTTTGTTCCTTAAACAAGATTTTATCCCCTTTTCTCTTTTCCCATTTGTGTACTTAACAACCACAAGGAAAGAATTCTGCAGAGCACAGAATTTCTTTTATGCATTAAGGTTTAGATTTTGTTTAGAAAAATCTGAGAAATTTATTTATTTTCTGAGACTTTAATCTTTTTGATAAGCAAAGTTCATGGAAAACCATGTAATTGGTATAGAACTTTTCACTTGAATTAAATTGCTTAATCCTTCTGTACTAGAATACTTTTGCATCTTGCCTGGAGTAAATTAGTTTCTTTAGGTTAAAAAAAATGCTGGAATTATATTTTTCAATTTGAAATTCACTTAATATCAAAGTGGCTATAATTAATTCTTTTTTTCTGATGATCTGAAAAGCTGTAATGAGAAATTACAAATAACATATCAAAGAAATTTCATAACGTATACCTGATAAAAACATTTCAAGTGTGAGGTACTTTCTTTTTTCACACTGAATTAGATTTTATAATACATGAAAGGCATACAATTAGTGCCATCTAGTGCATTAACCCATCATGCTAGCAATCTTATCAATTCATCACATCCCTTGTTTTTCAGAAGTCGTTTGTAGTCATACAATTTCCCAAGATCATTTAATTCAAGTTAATATTAAACAGTTGATTTAATTTTAGTTAAACACTAATCTATTTACATGTTATAGTTCTTAAGGTTCAAAAATCAGATAGATCATTATTTTCTTATCATCATTTTAATTGATTAGAATTTTCATTGAGCATTATGTGACCTACACATTTACCCTGTGCATAAAACAGAATAAATCACTGCTTTAAAAATATAATTTGTTATAGCTGCTAAGTTCACCAGTTGCCTGTGCTGAGTTGCCGGTTATATTAGGACAGCAATTCCTATATAGAGTTTCTCCTAGGTTTAAAAAAATGTGAATATTTCTGAAGTCAGAATAGGAGATTTCCTTCATCATAGTTTGAGAAAAAACAAGAATGACAAAATACCATATACTGCACTTAAATTAGCCATGAGCACTCCCACACATCTTGTCTATGTAGTTCATTAAGAAACTCTTTTGTGCATTGAAAGCCTGAGAAAAATTTGAGTCAGAAAATATAATGCCTTGAAAAAAATCAAGTTGATTGATAATAGTAACTAAATGAAGAGATCTCTCCTCCGAAGCTTAGTCACAGAGAAAATTCAGTTTCAGCTGTATTTCATCTGATAAGCAGCCCAACCTCCAGGCAAATGGTTAACTCTGCAAACGGAGGGGCACACCCTGTATGCCTGACTTCCTTTCTCACCACTTCTCTGTTCCTGGCCTTTCCATGCTCACTTTCTCATCTTTTCAGTGACCTCTATTCCTTTATTTCCCTTCTTCCTACTTGTAACAACATTAACTGATGAAGAGAGGAAAGTTAGAAGCAGCAGTTTCACTGACAGGGTGGTCTGTTGTCACCTCCCTGTGGTGTCAGATAAATTTAAAAGAATAGAATTACACAGACTTTTCCTGTTGGGCTCTCAGTCCAAACCAAACTATATCCCCTCTTTAATGCTGGCCTTGATTTCCACTTTAAATTCAAATTATCTTGCCAATTAACCTAGATGTAGAATTATCTAATTGATAACCTGGTAGCTGGAGTCCAAACCCAGATTTAACCATCTGTTCAATAAGCATTCATATTAAGTGATAATTCTATTATTGGGATAATTCTAATCACTATTCTGCTCACTGTGATACAGTCAAACAGAACAATCACAACGGTAGACAGTGTTAGAATTGAGTTAAATTGTAGGACATCAATCGGGTGGCCACACCAGGAGAGCTGCCTGGTGTGGAGCAAGAGTTCACAAGTATCAAAAGTGGATATTCTCTGTGAAAATAATAGAGATTTGCGAGTGGAAAACTAATGTTTTCCTCTTTAATATATTAGGAAAATGTATGATAAAAAAATTTCAGAGGATAATCACATTAGATGAAATGTAGCCTCTTGATGTAATAGTATTTAGAAATTTGCATTTTCTGTTAATTATTAACCACAGTTCTTCCTTAACCATCAGTGAATTTGTCAATAGAATCTATGCCTACTTTGCATGTAGGTTCACTATTGCGGTTGGTGTATAAGCACCTATTTTATTTAGGAAATATTTTCCTTGAATGTACATTAATGTGGTATGGTCACTAGAGATCATAACTATCAATAACAACAGGTTTCTCAAAGGCCTGGTTATGACAAATCATACTTTTACTATGATATTGTATGGTCCTTCATGTAAATGTTTATTGCCATTAGGCAATTCTTCAGGGAAAAGTTATAACATCCATTTTTAGCACTGCAACTGCTGTTTTCTGTAACATTATCAATGTAAAAAAGTCTGCTGATTCTAATTTTCAAATTATCTGTTGAGGATTCCGGGGCAAAGAGATAAGTAATGAAAGTTGGAAAACAAGTGATTTTCAAGAGTTTTGAATGTTCTTAAATTATCATTGCTTTATATTGATTTCCATCCATTTTCCTGTTGTAAGAACAGCAAAAGTAAAAAGATATTTTGGAAAGATGTTGATGGCTACATAGATTCAAATCTCCCTGGATCCTTACACAGTAATCCACAGAGTAACTAGAGGGCAAAAGCAAAAGCCCATGAGCTACGATTAAGGCAAAATTCAATTGCCAGGTCTATGAATCACAAAATATAACTGGGATGAGAGAAGCTACTAATAACCACAGACCTCAGGTTTCAGAGTCTGTGAAGAAGGATACAGAGGAGAGTACAGGGTACTGTAGTCTGGAACAAGAACTGCCAAAGAGCCATGAGTAATTTCTTGAAAAGTGTGATGGGCCAACTTGACATCAGCAGCTGAAATGGAAGGATTTTTCCTGAACTAATGGAGGTGAGTACAATGGGTATGTTCGCAAGATCTGAAATGACACAAAAAATCTAGCTACTGGGAACTCTCCAAGACAACCAATCAGGTGCTTTTCCAGATTCTAACTCCACAATGAGGACAGACTTCTGGAAGTGGGATCAAAATGGAGACAAAGGAAAGGAAGCATTCAAGTTAGCATCAAGTGGGGACAGGAGAAACACAAGACAAACCCTTTGGGACACAACATAGAAACAACAGAAAAGCAGTCCTGTGAAGTTAGAAGCTTTATATTAGACCACAACTCTTTGTAAAAGTCCAGGGAAACTAACTGCACATCGAAATGATGACTATTGTGAAATGACAACTATTAAGGTCAAATCTCAAAGTTAGTTTAAAGAGAATGAGTAGCAAGCTGGCATTCTTAAAGACAATGGAAACATTTCAGAAAGATATAGCCATCAAAAAGATCAAAACTAAAGCCTATGTTTCAGAATAAGCTAAAATATTCAAAATCATAAAAGACACGAAAAGGCAATATAAACCAGAACTGGTAAATAGCAGAAGTGACATGAGAGTACTTAAAAAGAAGGAAAAATAATTGCAGAAAGACCAACCTACAAAGAAAACATAAGCAAATAAACCCGACAGTTAATACCCTAAATGAAAGGTAAAAAAAGCAAATAAATAAAAGTGAAATGAAGAAAGATTAAAGAAAAAAGAAGACCCAATGTACAGTTAATAAAAAGCCCTGAAAAAGTTAACCAAAATAAAGAGAACAGAATGAATACCTAAAGCTTTGAAAACTTCCCTTGAAAATACCCCAATTCTCAGAATTTCAAACAAAAATGACCAACAGAAAATCAAATTCTAGTGAAATTATTTAACTTAAAAAATAGGTCATGTGAGAATCTAGGCAAAAAGAGCAAGTGTCTTAAAAGGAAAAAAAAATATATACCATTGGATTTTTTTACAACAAAGCTTTATACTAGGGAAAAAATAGATAATTATATATTTAAGTACACAGAAAAAGAAAATGTGAACCACAGGGATTATACTTAAGAAGACTGACTTTCCAGTACAGAGAGCACAAACAAAATTTTATCGATGTTCAAGAAATCAAGGTAATACTAGAGATGAACTTCAGACAATCAAAATGATTGAAGAGATATAGATGGAAAGCCTAATGTATTCAGCACAAACTACTGATAAAGTCACAAAAAGGAGACAACCAGATCTTTTGTGCCCCCAAGTGAAATAAAACTGCCTGCTGACTTTATAAAAAGAGAATCTGAGTGCAGCCACATCTCTGGACCCAGGCACCAAAATGAGGGGATTACAGCGAATGGGGGATGTATTAAACAGGACCAATAGTGAGTCCCACAGGATGGATTTGTCTCACTGAAATCCATACTGTGGGAAGTTCTGCAGATTAAATGTCCTACAGATAGTTAATTTAGAAGAAAAAGAAAGGGATGGAGGAGAAGTCTGAACATTAAAAAAGAACAAAAAACTATAGAAGCTGGGATAAACACTTGGGTGATAAACCTAATAATGCAAGGAAATGATTACTAAGAAAACGTTGAAAAACAGGAGAATGGACAGTGAAAAAACATAAAAGGGGTTTCTGGCAAAGGTCTATTTCCTGATCTGGTCTGTGGTTATAAATGCATTCGTTTATACTTATTATTCATTTAATAAGATACACAATAGTTCTGGATGGTTTTCTGCCTTGTGTTTCATTTTACAATGAAAATCACAACAAATTTTATCTGACTTCTATTTTCAGAAAAGGCATATAAAGCTAAAAACAAATAAAAAATATTATCCAAATAGATGTATTATAAAGGTCAATTAAGCCAAAGACAAAGTATGGTATTTTCAGGAGGAATTCAGAAATCACAGTTGTAATGTCAGTAGCATAAGCAGCTGCAAAGGAATGGCAAAGAAGTCTGGGTGATAGTTTGTCATTTCTGGTCAGGGTTAAAGCCAAATATACAAAAAAATGCTGACACAACAACATATATGCCATCATTTATTTCTTTTCACACCACCACTGTAGGAGTACTTCTGCCTGATAGTCTAAACTAAGTTGAGTTGGCTAAATTTCAATCAGATACTTCATATTGTCACTGCTTACATTAAGTTTCCTAGTAACTTAACTTACATAACTTGTTAGTTTTCATCATATGTCCTCATTTGTGGCTTTGAGTTTTTTCTATGCTTTTTAAATAATGAGTGTTTGCTCTGTTAGAAAAAAACACAGAGAAGATATGAGAATTGCTTCACAAATGATTTAGTGGTAAGGAGAGTTCATGTGATTATTATAAATAAAAAGAAGAGTTAACACACTAATTCACATCAAGAATATTAACAATTTTTAACCAAGTAAGCATTTTTAAACGTCCAGGCTTAGAAGTTTATTCACTTGTATTTAACCATTGTTGTAGAGTCAAGAGTTTGAGCTTAGAATCACTGTCTTTGGTTGACATCTAGCTCCTGTCTGGTATTTCGGCACTAAGTGTGTATGCCATAGGAATCTTCACTGTAAGTATTTTTACCCTAAACATTTTTGCTGCATAATAAGGTAATTTTGCCGAAAAGATACAGTAACTCATTGACAGTTTGATTTAACAGTTTAGTTTCAACTAGTTGACTATGGTTTCATTTCTCCATTGACACAGCACTGGTATTTTTATTACATAAGTCTTAGCCCTTGTAATGGTCTATACAGTGATGGGGCATTGGTCTTAAAATGCATGCATGCTCAGTTGCTAATTCATGTCCGACTTTTTTTGATCCCATAGACTGTAGCACACCAGCCTCGTTTCTGTCCATGGGACTTCCCTCCAGGGTATCTGCCCAAACCAGGAATCGAACTTGCATCTCTTACATTGGTAGGCAGATTCTTTGCCACTAAAACACCAGGTAAGCCATGGACAGAGGAGCCTGGCTGGCTATAGTCCATAGGGTCACAGAGTCTGACACAACTGAGCATACACGCACACACCCACACAGCCAATATTCTAAAAATTGTATATTTGATATATTTGTTTATGTCTTTTTATACATTTTGAGAATTTCCCTAACATAAACTTCCACACATAGAAGTGTTTTTCAATTTGATAGTTTAAGTTTGTAAAGTAAATTAAAGTGTGTGTTTCATTTTAAAAGGTTTTCGTTTTCTCTCTATGACATTGCTTAAAGTTTTTTGTTTGTTTGTTTGTTTTTTATGTCTTGCTAATAGATTCTTTTTTCCAAAGTTAGTACAAAGGAAACTTTCTATTGGGTTTACTTGGCTTTATCCCAAATTCTGAGAGACCAGGCTAGTTGCAATTAGAGGGATTTTGCTGTGTATTAATACATGTAGTTCTACTACTATTAAAGAAGGTGCTATTAAACATCAAATAGAGGTTTTCATTAGCTTCCTAAATGGTGCTAGAAAGTATTTTTTGAAAGTATGTAAAGAGCTGCAGACAGTTAAAAACAAATACAATTTATATATTTAAACATCAGCTCACTCCAGGTAATCACAACTGTGTGATATGAGCGGTCTTTCTAAATTTATATTATGCAGATTATTGATAGTCATTTGTGAATTGTATCAATTCATCAGTGAAAGTTAATTCGAATTTAAATCTGGTGGGACATAGGGCAACTTCATAAGCGCAAGTCACTTTCCTTCAAACTGAGGCATTCTGAGGTCAGATCAAGCAAGATCCAGTTAAAAGAAATAATTTACCATATTGAAATCTAAAATCAAAAGAGCTCTGGTAATCCTACTGGCAGTTTCAAACCCCCTCATTTCTCCTACTAAACTGAGGCCCTCCTCCAAATCAAGAGCAATTGATTTTTCACAGCAATGGATAGAAGCTTCTCACTTGCTCAGACAGATACTTACATACATTAAAAAAAAGCATGTATGGGGAAACAAGGATGTGGACAAATATAGTATAAAATATATTATATGTATTTTACTATAATGCAAAAAAAAAGTAGGAAGCTTATTATTTGATTTCTCTATCTTCCCTCTTTTCACACTCTTGTTGATATTGTCCTTTGCCATATGCTTAATCCAAGTCTTCTCATCCCATGTTTTTCTTCTTTTCTCTCCTTTTCCCCTCAAATCCATAATCCCTCAAATACCTGTTAAGAATGACTAATTAATAGCATGAACATTAAATGGACAACCTAACCTTCTACGTCCCACTGCAGTGGAGTCAGTGGACTCCTATTCTTTAAGAGAAGGCAGAGACTTGAAATAAACATCTCTCAAGCCCTGGGGTGAGGCAGGGGGTGGAGGTGAGAGCGCCTTTTCATCTAGAACAAAATTATTCCAAAGAAAAATAAGGTGGCATAATTTAGTTATCTCCCTCTGCAGTGCAGTTTTTTTCCTAAAGACTCTAAGAGAAAAGCTTTCTCTGCAAATGATTAAGTACATGCTTTCACACTATAATTTTACATAATTCTACAGGATCCCTCTCCCCACCCACACACCATCTCACATTTACCGGAGTGTTTCCTGGGTAGCAAAAGGTTAATTTTGTGACTTCTATTTGTGTGTTCTGTGGTTTTAATATTTATTAAGTGTAGTTCTGGCTCTTCACACCAAAGTAGCACATTTCATCAGCACTGTTCAACTTTAACTAGAATGTCTCTGGCACAGTGATTCATTCCAGGATTCTAGCTTCTTTTCTCAAGTTTGCAGAAGCGATGAACAGATACATCAGCTGGAAGATTATACTCTCAATGTGGGTGTGAGATGGGTCTTTGCACAGCTTTCTTTTATGATATTTGCACAAACACAGTAATTGCCAGTGAGAACATCCCTTTCTAAACGACAAAACAAACCCCCAGCACCCAGTCCCCCAACCTCTTTTCTAGGACTCAAAGGAAATTCTAAAAGAATCCCACCAGAATAAACACTGAGTCTTATCAATCTCTCAGGCAAAGGTAGTCTAGGTGTCATTGCTATAAAGGTAACTCTTTCTAACTTCCCTTGTGGCTCAGCTGGTGAAGAATCTATCTGCAACATGGGACATCTGGATTTGATCCCTGGGTTGGGAAGGTCCCCTGGAGAAAGGAAAGGCTACCCACTCCAGTATTTGGCCTGGAGAATTTCATGGACTGTATAGTCCATGGGGTCGCAAAGAGTCGGACACCACTGAGTGACTTCCACTTTCCTTCTAACTTCACTAAATATTGAGTTAGAATCTTTCTTCAGGAATTTTCCCCAACATTCTTCCAAAAAAGTCTAACTAGAAGGAAAACAAAGTTTAATAACATAAGTAAATACAATATTAAAGGACTAAATTGATACCAATATAACAGAAGTTGGTAAAAACCAAAACAGAAAATGTTACCAAGGTTTTTGGATGTATACTTTGGATATTATACTACTCATTATAGACATTATCTACAGACTGTTATATGTTAAAAATGGTGCTGTCTAGGCACTGACAGATGGAGAACAAAATAGACTTTTTATCTTCTCATCTGGAGTTTACAAATTTTAAGTGTTATGAAGGGGAAAGATTGAGCTTTAAGAATATGCGTAAGATTGAGTAATCCAATTATCTCAGAAGGATGACCATAAACCAGTCAGACAAAGAGTAGTGGGGAGAAAATCTTCTAAGCAGATAAAACTCTAGGAAATAAAGGAGAGCCAAGTGTAGTTAAAAGTCAGAAAAAGAAAGCTGCATGAAATGAGGTTGGTGAAGCAGAGAAAGGCTAGATCATGTGAGGTCAATGCAGAGCGATGAGAAGCCCTTGAATGATTTAGGAAGGGCTGTCATGACCCAGATAATCACGATGGCATGATCACTCACCTAGAGCCAGACATCCTGGAATACGAAGTTAAGTGGGCCTTAGAAAGCATCACTACGAACAAAGCTAGTGGAAGTGATGGAATTCCAGTGGAGCTATTTCAAATCCTGAAAGATGATGCTGTGAAAGTGCTATACTCAATATGCCAGCAATTTGGAAAACTCAACAGTGGCCACAGGACTGGAAAAGGTCAGTTTTCATTCCAATCCCAAAGAAAGGCAATGCCAAAGAATGCTCAAACTACCACACAATTGCATTCATCTCACATGATAGTAAAGTAATGCTCAAAATTCTCCAAGCCAGGCTTCAGCAATATGTGAACCATGAACTTCCAGATGTTCAAGCTGGTTTTAGAAAAGGCAGAGGAACCAGAGATCAAATTGCCAACATCCGCTGGATCATGGAAAAAGCAAGAGAGTTCCAGAAAAACATCTATTTCTGCTTTATTGACTATGCCAAAGCCCTTGACTGTGTGGAACACAATAAACTGTGGAAAATTCTGAAAGAGGTGGGAATACCAGATCACCTGACCTGCCTCTTGAGAAATCTGTATGCAGGTCAGGAAGGAACAGTTAGAACTGGACATGGAACAACAGACAGGTTCCAAATAGGAAAAGGAGTACATCAAGGCTGTATATTGTCACCCTGCTTATTTAACTTCTATGCAGAGTACGTCATGAGAAACGGTGGGCTGGAAGAAGCACAAGCTGGAATCAAGATTGACGGGAGAAATATCAATAACCTCAGCTATGCAGATGACACCACCCTTATGGCAGAAAGTGAAGAGGAACTAAAGAACCTCTTGATGAAAATGAAAGAGGAGCGTGAAAAAGTTGGCTTAAAGCTCAACATTCAGAAAATGAAGATCATGGCATCTGGCCCCATCACTTCATGAGAAATAGATAGGGAAACAGTGTCAGACTTTATTTTTCTAGGCTCCAAAATCATGGCAGATGGTGACTGCAGCCATGAAATTAAAAGACGCTTACTCCTTGGAAGGAAAGTTATGACCAACCCAGAGAGCATATTCAAAGGCAGAGACATTACTTTGCCAACAAAGGCTCATCTAGTCAAGGCTATGGTTTTTCCAATGGTCATGTATGGATGTGAGAGTCGGACTGTGAAGAAAGGTGAGCGCCGAAGAATTGATGCTTTTGAACTGTGGTGTTGGAGAAGACTCTTGAGAGTCCCTTGGACTTCAAGGAGATCCAACCAATCCATTCTAAAGGAGATCAGTTCTGGGTGTTCATTGGAAAGAATGATGCTAAAGCTGAAACTCCAGTACTTTGGCCACCTCATGCGAAGTGTTGACTCATTGGAAAAGACCCTGATGCTGGGAGGGGTTGGGAGCAGGAGGAGAAGGGGACGATAGTGGATAAGTTGGCTGGATGGCATCACCACCTTGATGGACAAGAGTTTGAGTAAATTCTGTTGGTGATGGGCAAGGAAGCCTGGCGTGCTGCGATTCATGGTGTCGCAAAAAGTCGGACACAACAGAGCGACTGATTACTTGCTGGTGAGAATGGATTGAAAGAGAGCAAAATGGGTACAGATAAACATATTGAGGGGCTCTTTTAGGCACCCAGAAAACACAGAATAATTTCAAAGCTATAGTTGATGGAGTTTAGTGATGGAGAGAGAAACGTAAAGGAAAATTTGCTGTTGCCTGGTCTGAAAAATCGGGTGGATGGTGGTGCCATTTTCCAAGGTAGAAACGCTTAGCAGAAAAAGAAAATGCAGGTTGGGAATGTAAAATAAGGCAGAATAAAACATTTTGTTTGGAAAATGTCAAGTTTGAGAGCCTTTGAAAGCTAATTGGAGATGCCAAAATAAGAGATATGTGGGTCTGAAAAGAGGCCTAACCTGGAAGTATAAATTTGAGTATTTGAATGTAAGTAACACAGTAATTTATTGAAAGAGGAGAGTGAAAAAGCTGGCTTAGAACTCAGCATTCAGAAAACTAAGATCATGGCATCTGGTCCGATCACTTCATGGCAAATAGATGAGGATACAAAGGAAACAGTAATAGGCTTTATTTGGGGGACTCCAAAATCATTGTAGATGGTTACTGCAGCCATGAAATTAAAAGACTCTTGCCCCCTGGAAGAAAAGGTATACCAATCTAGACAGCATATTAAAAAGCAGAGATGTTACTTTGCCAGCAAAGGTCCATCTGGTCAAAGCTAAGGTTTTTACAGTAGTCATGTATGGATGTGAGAGTTGGACTATAAAGAAAGCTGAGTGCTGAAGAATTGATGCTTTTGAACTGTGGTGTTGGAGAAGACTCTTGAGAGTCCCTTGGACTGCAAGGAGATCAAACCAGTCCATCCTAAAGGAAATCAGCCCTGAATATTCATTGGAAGGACCAATGCTGAAGCTGAAACTCTAATACTTTGGCCACCTGATGTGAAGAACTAATTCCTTAGAAAAGACCCTGATGCTGGGAAAGATTGAAGGCAGGTGGAGAAGAGGACCACAGAGGATGAGATGGTTGGATGGCATCACCAATTCTATGGACATGAGTTTGAGCAAGCTCTGGGAGTTGGTGATGGATGGGAAGCCTGGCGTGCTGCAGTCCAGGGGGTTGCAAAGAGTCAGACAACTGAGTGACTGAACTGAACTGAACTGAATATAATACCTAGGTAAACTTACTGCATCATCAATAAAAAAAAGACAGAATTAAAAAATTACTGAAGCCCAAGCTTAGGGCTTCTTTCCAGACGGTGCTCAGGGAGCCCCACAGCTCCTTGTAACCAACGCTTGTATAGTCCTCCTCCCCTAGAGGACCTGGTGATTTACTTTTAACAAACAGAACCAGAGGGACAGGATATCA
Organism: Ovis aries; assembly: GCF_016772045.2. Classification (NCBI taxonomy): domain Eukaryota; kingdom Metazoa; phylum Chordata; class Mammalia; order Artiodactyla; family Bovidae; genus Ovis; species Ovis aries. The sequence goes on from NC_056066.1 coordinate 13,357,573, forward strand.
CTTCTGAGGTGGGATTAGGATGAAAAAGACTCTGACTTCTGTTTTGCTTGCCCCTTCTTGCTTTCTGGCTTTCCCATGTTATGAGTGGCCCTGTGGAAAGGCCCACATGATAGACAAATAAGAAGCCTGTCCAGTCAACAGCCTGTTTGGGACCAAGTCCTCAACTACACACCTGAACTTGTAAGAAGATTGTTGCCCAATTGAGCTTTCAAATGAGACTGCAGCCTGCTCCCCACCACCATCCCAACCCCACCCCTGCCCCAAACAACTATAAGTCCACGAGAAACCTTGACCAGAAGGTCCCAACTAATCTGCACCTGGCTGTCCGACTCACAGAAACTGTTAGATAATTAATGTTTGATGTTTTAAACTTCTATGTTTGGGGATAATTTGTTGGGCAGAAATAGGATCTTCAGTAGAGAGGAAAATACAATGGAGAGAGAAGAAATGGTTGCATTAGTAGGCTAGAAATTGGGTGCCACATGAAAGTCTCTTTGAACAAGCGAGTTGTTGAAAGCATTTAGAGGAACTTAGAGACCTAGTGAGATGAAGACAGAAAAACTGGTTTTGGCAATATGAATGTCATTGAAACTCTAGTGTGTATAGTTTCAATCGAGTAGTGGGAGCGGATTTCACATTGGAATTTACTGAATAGTAAAATGAAGATATGTTTAGTAGTAAAATGGAGTATAGAAAGAGAGTATAATAAATAACTTTTTTGAATAGCTTGATTCTGAAGAAATAATAGGCAAGCTTTTGTTGCCTCCATCATCCATTTCCAGTTTCCCTTTAAAGTTGGACTAGAAATTTCCTAGTTACATGTTTTCAATGGCCTTGATATCCCCCTAATCCCAGAAGAGATTTCTCAACAGCTTAACCCTGGTTATGCCATCTCCCAGGCCATTGTAATTGGTACAGGAGCAGTCATATGACACAATTTGAATTAATGGGAAAGAAACTCTATTCTGCTGTACTTAGTTGAAAAATGAAAAGATCTTTGTTTCCTATTGCTGCTAGAGAAAATCAGGAAGCAAGTAGCCAGAATTCTTGTAGGAATGCCATTTTGCTAACATGTGGGAAGTCAGAACATTGAAGTCGGAGTGGGAAGAAGAATTAATTCATTTCTAGGTGATATTGCTGAGCCAAGGCAGTACGCTAGAGGAGAAGCCTGTATTTCCTTTGGAAATTTTAATTTGGAGACAATTTGTATTCCGCATTGTTTACATAAATTTTGAATTGAATTTCTGTATTACAACTGAAAGCATTCCAATATATGGAGAAAGCATAGCTATAGAAAGGTAGCTCAAGATCAGATAGAGCTCAAGAGAGCATTTTTTTTTATTGAAAATGTATAAACTATTTTAAACTCTGACTATAGTAATTTGGACCACATTCAGAATGTGGTCCACTGGAGAAGGGAATGGCAAACCACTTCAGTATTCTTGCCTTGAGAACCCCATGAACAGTATGAAAAGCCAAAATGATAGGATACTGAAAGAGGAATTCCCCAGGTCAGTAGGTGCCCAATATGCTACAGGAGATCAGTGGAGAAATAACTCCAGAAAGAAAGAAGGGATGGAGCCAAAGCAAAAATACCCAGCTGTGGATGTGACTGGTGATAGAAGCAAGGTCCGATGCTGTAAAGAGCAATATTGCATAGGAACCTGGAATGTCAGATTCATGAATCAAGGCAAATTGGAAGTGGTCAAACAAAAGATGGCCAGAGTGAACGTCGACATTCTAGGAATCAGCGAACTAAAATGGACTGGAGTGGGTGAATTTAACTCAGATGACCATTATATTTACTACTGTGGGCAGGAATCCCTCAGAAGAAATGGAGTAGCCATCATGGTCGACAAAAGAGTCCGAAAGGCAGTACTTGGATCCAATCTCAAAAACAACAGAATGATCTCTGTTCGTCTCCAAGGCAAAGCATTCAATATCACGGTAATCCAAGTCTATGCCCCAACCAGTAACGCTGAAGAAGCTGAAGTTGAACGGTTCTATGAAGACCTAAAAGACCTTTTAGAACTAACACCCAAAAAAGATGTCCTTTTCATTTTAGGGGACTGGAATGCAAAAGTAGGAAGTCAAGAAACACCTGGAATAACAGGCAAATTTGGCCTTGGAATGTGGAATGAAGCAGGACAAAGACTAATAGAGTTTTGCCAAGACAATGCACTGGTCATAGCAAACACCCTCTTCCGACAACACAAGAGACGACTCTACACATGGACATCACCAGATGGTCAACACTGAAATCAGATTGATTATATTCTTTGCAGCCGAAGATGGAGAAGCTCTATACAGTCAGCAAAAACAAGACCAGGAGCTGACTGTGGCTCAGATCATGAACTCCTTATTGCCAAATTCAGACTGAAATTGAAGAAAGTAGGGAAAACCGCTAGATCATTCAGGTATGAACTAAATCAATCCCTTATGATTACACAGTGAAAGTGAGAAATAGACTTAAGGGCCTAGATCTGATAGATAGAGTGCCTGATGAACTATAGAATGAGGTTCGTGACATTGTACAGGAGACAGAGATCAAGACCATCCCCATGGAAAAGAAATGCAAAAAAGCAAAATGGCTGTCTGGGGAGGCCTTACAAATAGCTGTGAAAAGACAGGCAAAAAGCAAAGGAGAAAAGAAAGATATAAGCATCTGAATGCAGAGTTCCAAAGAATAGCAAGAAGAGATACGAAAGCCTTCTTCAGTGATCAATGCAAAGAAATAGAGGAAAAGAACAGAATGACTAGAGATCTCTTCAAGAAAATTAGAGATACCAAGGGAACATTTCATGCAAAGATGGGCTCGATAAAGGACAGAAATGGTCTGGACCTAACAGAAGCAGAAGATATTAAGAAGAGGTGGCAAGAATACACAGAAGAACCTTACAAAAAAGATCTTCACGACCCAGATAATCATGATAGTGTGATCTCTAATCTAGAGCCAGATATCCTGGAATGTGAAGTCAAGTGGGCCTTAGAAAGCATCAATATGAACAAAGCTAGTCAGGTGATGGAATTCCAGTGGAGCTGTTTCAAATCCTGAAAGATGATGCTGTGAAAGTGTTGCACTCAATATGCCAGCAAGTTTAGAAAACTCAGCAGTGGCCACAGGACTGGAAAAGGTCAGTGTTCATTCCAATTCCAAAGAAAGGCAATGCCAAAGAATGCTCAAACTACCGCACAATTGCACTCATCTCACATGCTAGTAAAGTAATGCTCAAAATTCTCCAAGCCAGGCTTCAGCAATACTTGAACCATGAACTCCCTGATGTTCAAGCTGGTTTTAGAAAAGGCAGAGGAACCAGAGATCAAATTGCCAACATCCGCTGGATCATGGGAAACGCAAGAGAGTTCCAGAAAAGCATCTATTTCTGCTTTATTGACTATGCCAAAGCCTTTGACTGTGTGGATCACAAGAAACTGGACAATTCTGAGAGAGATGGGAATACCAGACCACCTGACCTGCCTCTTGAAAAATCTGTATGCAGGTCAGGAAGCAACAGTTAGAACTGGACATGGAACAACAGACAGGTTCCAAATAGGAAAAGGAGTACATCAAGGCTGTATATTGTCACTCTGCTTATTTAACTTATATGCAGAGTACATCATGAGAAATGCTGGACTGGAAGAAACACAAGCTGGAATCAAGATTGCTGGGAGATTTATCAATAACCTCAGATATGCAGATAACACCACCCTTATGGCAGAAAGTAAAGAGGAACTAAAAAGCCTCTTGATGAAAGTGGAGAGTGAAAAAGTTGGCTTAAAGCTCAACATTCAGAAAACGAAGATCATGGCATCTGGTCCCATCACCTCATGTGAAATAGATGGGGAAACAGTGGAAACAGTGTCAGGCTTTATTTTTGGGGGCTCCAAAATCACAGCAGATGGTGACTGCAGCCATGAAATTTAGAGACACTTACACCTTGGAAGAAAAGTTATGACCAACCTAGACAGTATATTCAAAAGCAGAGACATTACTTTGCCGACTAAGGTCTGTCTAGTCAAGGCTATGGTTTTCCCTGTGGTCAGGTATGGATGTGAGAGTTGGACTGTGAAGAAGGCTAACCCCCTAAGAATTGATGCGTTTGAACTGTGGTGTTGGAGAAGACTCTTGAGAGTCCCTTGGACTTTCAGGAGATCCAACCAGTCCATTCTGAAGGAGATCAGCCCTGGCATTTCCTTGGAGGGAATGATGCTGAAGCTGAAACTCCAGTACTTTGGCCACCTCATGTGAAGAGTTGACTCATTGGAAAAGACTTTGATGCTGGGAGGGATTGGGGGCAGGAGGAGAAGGAGACGACAGAGGATGAGATGGCTGGATGGCATCACGGACTCGATGGACATAAGTCTGAGTGAACTCCGGGAGTTGATGGAAAGGGAGGCCTGGCGTGCTGCGTTTCATGGGGTCGCAAAGAGTCGGACACGACTGAGCAACTGAACTGAACTGTTAATAATTTGGTAGCATGAAAGAAAATTGAATTCATAAGAGTTGAGTGGTTTTAGGAATAATCTTGAGAATCTCCTTCTCTATCCTAAGGAGCATTACTGCCCTTTCTTCCCATCAATTCATTATTCTTAGTCTCCTTACATTTTCTGTATATAATATTGTGTCATAATATGCTATCTTGTCCATTTCCTTTTTGTTCTCAGCACATTGTCCCTCTGCTTGACTTTCATTCCTGTGCTGCGACTTCCGATTCTTATTTTTCATCCATTCCTATTAAGGCTCAGTTTACGTAAGTTTACTGGTAATATCTACCATTTCCTCAAAACTGAGGTCATTATCTCTGCATCATCCTTCTATCTCTCGCTTCTTATGTGTTTTTCTTGTTAACGTGTGGCAACCCCCGGCTGAACCAGTACAAAATGTGGGCCATATCCAGGACGCATCCCTTTTTCTCAAGTCTGACACCAAACCAATCAAATTTCTAACCTTTCCCTCATGATGATAATCTTTAGTCACAGAAGAAAGCTCTATCGATGTCATGTCAAAGCATGTTGATTTCATGTCTCCAGCCTCTCTTCTCTGTAATGAGTACACTCAGGTGAGTATACTTTTGATGGCAACAGGCATCATTGGGACTATTCTAGACAAACTGAGATATGTGTGTATATCCCTCTTTGTTAAAAGCGCTGCTCAGTTTCCATTTCACTCAGTGTCTGAGCATCATTTGAAATAACTGCTCACTCACACATCCTTGATGCATTTTCTCCACTTGGCTTCCAAGACAACACATTCTTCTAGTTTTTCCCTGACCTTATGGATGACTCTTCAAATCCCCGAGGTAGTTCTTTCTTTTCTTTCAGGCCCAGTGCTCCAGGCTTCAGTCCTTGGTTCTTTCCTTTTCTCTTTCATCACTAACTATGACTTTAAATAGCAACTATATTGTCAAATTTTTCTCGCTCTAGACCAGACCTCTCTTCCAAACTGAAGACTCAATATTTCCAACTGTATGTCTAGCAGGCACATTAAACTCAGCATGTACAAAACAGCATAGCACCTGCATTATTTCTCCCCAACCCTGCCAAAGCTGCTTTATCTACAACCTCCCATGTTTCAATTGATGAAGATTCCATCTTTCCTGTTGTCTGCAGAAAGAGACTTGGAAACATCATCAGTTCCTCTCTTTCACCTTCTCATCCATCTATCAGATGATCACTTGGGCTTCACGGTCAAAATGCATCCACAGTCAAACCACTTCTTAACACCTTCCTTACACTCAACAGATTTCCAAGAATGACCTTTTTAAAGTATAAGAAAGATATCTTTGTACCGTCTTTGCTCACAATACTCCACGGTCTACCCATTTCATTCAGAGTAAAAACCAAAGGCTTATCAATGTCCCAGATGCTCTTACATAATCAGGGGCCCATTTACTTCCTGACCATATCTATGAGCACCCTGTCATTTTTACATTCCTTTGCAGCCATGCAAGTCTGCTTGCTACTTCTGAAACATCGCAGCATACGAAGACCTTTGACCACTGTGGTAGCCATCCCCCAGATGTCTGTGCTTCACGCTTTTCCATATCGTTCAACTGTTTGTTCAAATGTGTTATATTCAATGAGACTAATTTTGAGCATCTTACTTAAGTGTAAGTAAGTGTAAGCGTCTTACTTTTACTCTGCATTATACTTGCTTTCTATTCCCAGAACTTGAATCCCCTTTACTCTGCATTATACTTAGTCCATTGTGCTCACTTCCTTCTGTATTATTATACACACTTTATTTGTTTCTTGTATTTTTCGTTATAGTCTGTCTCCTCCTGCGCGAGTGCAAGTTTAGCAGGTCAGAGATCTTTGGAAGTTTTATTTACAGATCTGCTGCCTGGCACAAAAGATCTTTGCTTCTAATAAACGTCCTGCCATCATCCATTCAATTCTTCCTACCACCACCAGAGTGATCTTCCCCAAAGACAAATATTAAAAGACTCAAACAGAACAAGGATATGATTATAGCTACCTTTTGGTTTCAGAATGCATTAGAATTTATTAGTAATGGCAGCCCCTACCATTCAAAATAAATAAGATGAGACTGGTTTGAATAAAAGCTTTTAGGACTGAATAATTACATTTATTGTGGTTACTCCACAGAGGAAAATCCAGTAGCCCTTTGATTTCAGAATAGAGCTGGACAATATGATCACTCATCCTAACTGTATCATGTATGCTTTTGGCCACTGTTAATTACAAGCTTCAAAACCAGGGCATATAAACATATTATGAAGGCCATAGAAACACTCCTATCAATATGTATTAAGGCAAGTGGAAGAACAGTGAATGCAGACTCAGAAATTACAAGTTAGAAGACCTGAGATTTAGTCCCAACTTCATCACCTATTCCCATTACCAAAAGTAACTTCATTATTCTGGTGTACAGTCTCCTCTGTTAAAGAGAAACATTGATATAAGATGCTGTAGGATCCTTCTTGGAGAAGGCAATGGCAACCCACTCTTGCCTGGAAAATCCCATGGACAAAGGAGCCTGGTGGGCTGCAGTCCATGGGGTCGCTAAGAGTCGGACACGACTGAGCGACTTCACTTTCACTTTTCACTTTCATGCATTGGAGAAGGAAATGGCAACCCACTCCAGTGTGCTTGCCTGGAGAATCCCAGGAACGGGGGAGCCTGGTGGGCTGCCACCTATGGGATCGCACAGGGTCGGACACGACTGAAGCGACTTAGCAGCAGCAGCAGCAGCAGGGTCCTTCTAACCCTACCAATCTGACTACTTCTAGACAAGGCATCTTCAGTGTTTATTTTATAGAGTCACAGACATAGTGTCTTCGTGAATTACCTACCCAAGAACTTGCAGCAAATAGTTCTGGGGCAGTTTGCAGATAATTTAGTCTTTTTTTCTCAGTAATACTATCGTGTTGATTGTATAAAAGAGAGAGAACACATCCAAACTTTATAATGCAAAAGTAGTACAGTGTACTCTATCCTAACTAGATTAGGGTAGAGAATTATGTTGAAAGACAAAGCCAAATGAAATATGGCAATCAGGGAAAAAAATGTGCTTTCTTCTTTGGTATTTTTAGAGGTCAAAACTTAGCAATTTTCAAGTGTTTTATAAAGGGAGTTTGAAACATCATTTATTTTTATGATAATTCGTATATGTTATAGGGGACTTCCCAGGTGGTGTTGGTGGTGAAGAGTCTGCCCGTCAATACAGAAGACACAAGAGACACAGGTTCAATCCCTGGGTGGCGAAGATCCCCTGGAGTAGGGAATGGCAATCTGCTCCAGTATTTTGCCTGGGAAATCCCATGGACAGAGGAGACGACTGAGCACACAGCACATATATGTTATAGCTAATATGTAGTAAAAATTTAAATGAGAAAAAGCCTAGCAGACAAATGATACAACATTTGTCTAAGCCTTTATACAACAGTCTAACATATTTACTCAGCAGTTGTTCACTTGCTTCTCCTTTCTTCTAAAAAATATTTGAGGGTTGAAATGTCTCTTATTAAAGTTTACTCAAAACAAAGGTTTTAAAACTCTTCAAATCAAAGAGTTTCTGAATTTATAAATCTTGAAATATGTTGTTTTACCAGCTGGAGCTTTCCTAAAATTTTTATTTCATGTGGAAATTAGTTAGAATTTTCTTTAGGTCCTAGAATACATTATGTGAGACTGATTTCATTCATACTGAAACCAGAAAGGAACTGCTGGCGTAACTCCGTCTATTTGGTTTAGCTGCATGGTTGCTTTCTAAAACGTGAAAGTGACTTGTTGTTGCTTGAATACTGTGTCTCTGAGACCTCAGGATCTGTGTCATTCAGTGAACTGAAAAGTGATTCACATTTCTTAGGTACTTGCAAATAGCAATTTGATTCTTAGAAGTTAAAATTTAGTTGTGTGGGAAGATGTTTAGGTATCAGGCGTGGATTTGAGATGTCTTCAATACTCTCCCCACTTAAAAAATACACTGTAAAGAGCAGGTTATCTCTTAGATAAGAAGGTCAGACATTAATGGCAGGAACTAAAAAAATTAGTACCTTGACTTTTGTTTCATCTTGATCAGCAGAAAAATATAGTCATACATGCTTTTGCTATAACAAACAAGAGGGTTCCTGTGTGTTTCACTTTAAATAAACTGATTTTTCTGGTGGAGAGAATGGATTGTTCTTTTCAAAAGTAGGTGGAAACCACATAACTGAAAAATTACAGGGACTTCCCTGGCGGTCCAGCAGTTAAGTTTCTGCACTCCCAATGTAAGGGACAAGGTTTTGATCCCTGGTGAGAGAACTAAAGATCCCGCATGCCCCCAGACGTGGCCAAAAAAAGGAAAGAAAGTAAAATTACAGGAGACATTTGAGACTAGGGTAAATATATTTCAGATCAGATTAATAATAAAAACAACAGCAATGGCAAAGACAACAGCAATGATAGCTTGCACTTATTTAGTAGAACCTGCTGGACATCACTCTATCTGTATTTATCTGTATTAATTTACTTAATCCTTAAAATAACCTTATAAAATAGATTCTGTTATTATCCTTAACATTTGTTCAGCACGCATGCTAAGTCACTTTGGTCATGCCAAACTCTTTGTGACCCTATGGACTATAGCCCGCCAGGCTCCTCTGTCCATGGGATTTTCCAGGCAAGAATACTGGAGTGGGTTGCCATTTCCTTCCCCAAAGGATCTTTCCAACCCAGGAATCAAACCCATATCTCTTATGTTTCCTGCAATGGCAGGTAGGTTCTTTACCCCTAGCACCACCTGGGAAGCCCCCACAATTGTCTATAGTCAAGCAAAGCTTAATTTGTCATTTCACAAAACTCTTGTTCTACCATTTCCCCAGTTTTGGAGCTGTGGTCTTAAAAGCAGTTTCAGACTTCTTGAGTTTAAGAAAGAACTCTCTTCAGTAAAGGATACTGTCTCCCTACAGACTGTAACAGAGATGCCTCCTTTTAGTGTATCTGTATCCCAATATTTTTTCTCACTCCCTTTTAAAATTCACAGCTTCGGTATCAAACAGATCATTTTATAAAAGTCTTGCAGGAGTGATTCTGTGCATCAAGTCATGTCTGTATGTGTGCTCAGCCGCTCAGTCATGTCAGACTCTTTTGCGACCCCATGGACTGTAGCCTGACTGTAGCCCATAGGATTTCCCAGGCAAGAATACTGGAATGGGTTGCCATTTCCTTCTCTAGGAGATCTTCCCGACCCAGGAATCGAACCCACATCTCCTGCATTGCCAGGCAGATTCTTTACCAACTTATCCACCTGGGAAGCCCCCAAGTCATGTCTAGAGAATCCCTTATATATGCTTGTCACCAAGGTCTCCTCCCATGGCCAGACTGTTATACTCTCCCACTTCCTCTGTGTACGTTTCCCAGTGAAAACAAAGCGTCCTCTACATTTCAGCTCTTGAGATCTCCCTGCATTCATTTATAATTATTTTTTCATTAACTGTGAATGTCCATGGATATGTAACAGTTCTTCAGCTACTGTTTGACTTCAACATCTCAAGTTATTTATTTGGAGTTTCAAGGAAGATGGAGTAATTGAGTAAGCAAGACATAAATAAAGATTGCATCTTTGTCAGAGCTCTGTTATTCTCACCAGTTATATAATTCTGCAGGGTTCTTGTCAGATGTCTTCAAACATATTGGGAAAGACTGAGTGTACTCTATTTTGCACACAAGAAACTGAGGTATAGCAATGTTAAATGACAAACAAGGCCACACTGATAAACATGGAAGAAGTAAGACTCAAAGCCAGGACATTTTTAGAGTCAGTTCGGTGGATTTTCCATTAACTATTTATTTCCATAAAACAAGCCAAAAAAAAAAAAAAAAAAGTTTGAGCATCTTTATATGCCAGTTTCTATGTGATGAGATGGAAGCTTTCCTTAAACAACAAATCATGATGGTTTAATGGGATGAAAACTATACTGGGAATAAAGACCCCTAGGAATTTAAACTCTTGTCACTAAGTAATTTTGTGACTTGAAAAAAAAATGTACCATGTTTTCTCAGATCTTAAATCTAAAAGAGGATTTTGAGCTAGTTATTCTGTCAATTTAGTGCTTTCATTCTCATTATTCAGAGACAGATATAGGGATAATAAGAGGCTAATAAGACTGTGTATAAGATTTTTTGAAAAAGAAAAGAAGCAGGAAGTGTGGCCTTAGGCTGTGCATTTGTTTCATTCCCCTTATCGGTTCCTTAGGTTTTACCTGGAGTTACCTAACCTCTGCCCCTAGAGACATTATCACTTCCCTTAAATACAAATGAAACTTCATATATATACTTATTACATATAGTACATATTATATATTTTGGAAAATATCTATAAAATATATTTTACATATTTCTCTCTCACACTCTCTTTTTCAGGAAATCAACAGCTCTCACACTATAGAGAATCTGGAAGATAACCCAACTTGTTTTAGTTCTGCCCTCCCCTTCCCCACCCAAACCAGTGATGTGTTGGCCTCCTAAGCAGCAAAGAACCCCAGGCAGATATGTAAAAATCTTTATCTAGTTTAACTGTTTCTTAGTTATTGGATTGAGACTTCCCTGGTGGCTCAGATAGTAAAGCGTCTGTCTACAATGCAGGAGATCTGGGTTCGATCCCTGGGTGGGGAAGATCTCCTGGAGAAAGAAAAGGCAACCCACTCCAGCACTCTTGCCTGGAAAATCCCATGGATGGAGGAGCCTGGTGGGTCGAAAAGAGTTGGACAGGACTGAGCGACTTCACTTTCACTTTCTTTCAGTTAATGGTTTGGCTAAAACATTCCTTTGGGTTTTTCTGTAAGATATTAAAGAAAAATACAAACAAACTTTTTGGCCAACTCAATATTTATATGGAAATGTGTGTGTGTGAGTGTGTGCATTTGTGTGCTCGGTCATGTCCAACTCTTTGCAACCCATGGACTGTCGCCCACCAAGCTCCACTTTCCATGAGATTTCCCAGGCAAGAGTACTAAAGCAGGCTGCCATTTCCTACTCTAGGGGATCTTCCTGATCCAGGATTCGAACCCACCTCTCTCACATTTCCTGCATTGGCAGGCAGATTATTTACCACTGCACCTCCTGGGAGGACACTTACGTGGAAAAACATGCATTATTTTCTATTTTCCTGAAGGCATTTTCCATATGTGATCTCTATTATGATGCTATTGCTCATTTCCTGTGGATGCAGTATTTTCTCTCTATAATATATTGCTAATCATAAAATCTTTTTCTTGGTTTAATTTTCAGCTACCCTCAGTTTTTATGTTTTTATTTATAAATCATTATTTTTACCATGTGAAAGAGATAAATGCTTACTTACTTATGCACAAGAAAATTGTCTATTGCCCACTAACTGGGAATAAATATTATTGATATATTAAATTTAATTCTAGCCATTTTGAATAATTGTGTATATGTGTGTACAGAAGGTGGAGAAGGCAATGGCACCCCCACTCCAGTACTCTTGCCTGGAAAATTCCAGGGATGGAGGAGCCTGGAGAAGGGATTGTATATATGCTTATAAATGTCTTCCTTGTGCCTTCTTTTTTCCCAAATAAAGATCTGTACATTGTATTTATTTTTGCCTTATACTTTTTTCCAACCAAACTTTTTATTATGAGCATTTTCTCATGACAAATATTCTGCAAATAAATAATTGTAATAGCTTCCTTATATTCAATTGTAGGGATGTTCTATGATTTAGTTAATTTTTCTGCTTTCATTGGTTTGGTTATTTCTCATTGTTATTAATATAAATAATCCAGTGATACATATCCTGCCTGCTCAGTCACTCAGTCATGCCTGACTCTTTGTGACCCCCAAAACCAAAAAAAAAAAAAATACTATTAAAAGCATTGGAGTCTAAATTAACTTTTGGTTCTAGTTAAATGACAGTTGCAGATCATAAAATAGAATTTTTTTTAAAAGCCACAAAGGCTTTCCTGCAAAAGTAAAAGAAAGGCCCATTTAAAATGAGTTTTTTTCCCCAGGTAACAAATATATAAGAGGATAACACAATGACAATGCTTAGTTAGGTAAATACCATGAGGCTTAATCCTCCTTTAAAGTTTAGATTACAGACCTACTCAGCAAGGAACAGTCAACAAACTGGCAGGATAAAGCAAACGTGCATTAAAATAAATGAGTATCTAACAAAACACAGTTACCACAAAATGGGCTATCAGTGTAGTGCAAATCTATCCAAATTACCAGGAAATAGACCATAAGCCATCCTATTTAAAGCAAAATTCCTCACTTGCAAAGTATCTGGTGATTTAGGCAAACCTTAAATTACCTGGGATTCCATTTCTGTCATTCCCTTTCTCTCTTTCTGTTTGTCTGTGTGTGTGTGTGTGTGTGTGTGTGTGTGTGTGTGCACTGTCACTTTTTTCTTTCTCTTTGGAAATTCTCTGGGTAAACTAGCCTTTGAGGGAGCTGAAGGTACAGCAGGGAAACAGCCTGGGCAGCCCCTCCTGGTTTACACAACTAGGAAAGGTAGCACTCCAGACCTCTTTCTATAAGAAATTTGTTTTGTTTGTTATTCACACAGTAAATTGAAATAGAATCCCTAGTTGGCAATCCCTTATTCTCAGAGATTCTATACTTCTTTTAAAAATTATAAGTAAAATATTTTATCACTATTTAAATGGGCAAACTGTTCATTAATGTAGAATCTACTCTTATGCTCCATTGAATATGGTTTTTCAGGAATTTCAGATGTTTTCCGTGTGTGTGTGTGTCTGTGTGTGTGTGTGTGTGTGCACACGTGTACTCAGAGTTGCTTCAGTCATGTCCAGCTCTGTGCAACCCTATGGCCGCCAGGATCCTCTGTCCATGGGATTCTCCAGGCAAGATTACTGGATTGGGTCGCCATGCCCTCCTCCAGGGGATCTTTCCGATCCAGGGACCAAACTCAGGTCTCTTGGGTCTCCTGCATTAGCAGGCAGATTCTTTACCATTAGTGCCTCTTGGGAATGTAAAAGGTCAGTTTTCTAGGTCAGTTTTTCATAGTAGAAAATAGGATTTTGGAGTCAAGTGTCTGCATGTTTTCCCTTTCTAGTGATGTGATCTGGGGCAAGCGTTTTCACCTGAGCGTCAGTGTACTTAATCCATAAAATGGAGATGATAAGACCTCCCTCATACAGGGGTTATAGAGATAAGAAAAGTTCATGTATATTTTAAGAGCACCTGGTACCTAGAAAGCACCAAGTAAGTGTTGGTCTTTCCTCTATATTTTATTCAGTTCAGCTCAGTGGCTCAGTCGTGTCTGACTCTTTGCGACCCCATGAACCGCAGCATGCCAGGCCTCCCTGTCCATCACCAACTTCTGGAGTTCACCCAAACCCATGTCCATTGAGTCGGTGATGCCATCCAATCATCCCATCCTTTGTCGTCCCCTTCTCCTGCCCTCAACCTTTCCCAGCATCAGGGTCTTTTCAAATGAGTCAGCTCTTTGCATCAGGTGGCCAAAGTACTGGAGTTTCAGCTTCAACATCAGTCCTTCTGTTGCAGCCACGCGTTCCGGGAAGCAAACTCTCAGAAGGACAATGCAGATAGCGGAGTGCAGTTTATTACACAGGCGGGCCCAGGGCAGAGTCTCCTCTTAGCCGAGGATCCTGACCAGCATTTGTGAAAATCTTTTATACCCCATGTGTACGTGTCTGAACCCACCACTCCAAATTCCTTGAGACTTACATAAACCAAGGAAAATGCAAATCCCAATAACCCCATCATTCACATGCTCTGTGCTCATGTGCTCAAACAGTCAAACAATTAGCCAATAATCAATAAACCTGAGGTTACACTCCAACTGATACGGAAAAATTTATGGCCTATATGGAGGAAGAGGTGATTAGCCTATGTTTTCTCTTAGGCGATGAGTAACCTAGATATGATCTTCAAGGTTCCTCTGTCTGAAGGGGGTCTTATCCTTCGGTTGTTGTTTTCATAGGCACTAAACAGAGTTCAGAGTCCATTGGAAAGGTGGCCAAGCATGATCAGCATGAACAGGCCTAAGATGGAGTCCAGGCCCTATGAATTCCTTCTTCTACCAATGAACTACCAATGAACACCCAGGACTGGTTTCCTTTAGGATGGACTGGTTGGATCTCCTTGCAGTCCAAGGGCCTCTCAAGAGTCTTCTCCAACACCACAGTTCAAAAGCATCAGTTCTTTAGCACTCAGCTTTCCTTATAGTCCAACTCTCACATCCATACATGACCACTGGAAAAACCACCGCCTTGACTAGATGGACATTTGTTGACAAAGTAATATCTCTGCTTTTGAATATGCTATCTAGGTTGGTCATAACTTTCCTTCCAAGGAGTAAGCATCTTTTAATTTCATGGCTGCCATCACCATCTACAGTGATTCTGGAGCCCAGAATAATAAAGTCAGCCACTGTTTCCACTGTTTTCCCATCTATTTGCCACGAAGTGATGGGACTGGATGCCATGATCTTAGTTTTCTGAATGTTGAGCTTTAAGCCAACTTTTTCACTCTCCTCTTTCATTTTCACCAAGGGGCTCTTTAATTCTTCACTTTATGCCATAAAGGTGGTGTTATCTGCATATCTGAGGTTATTGATATTTCTCCAGGCAATCTTGATTCCAGCTTGTGCTTCCTCCAGCCCAGCCTTTCTACATTTTATTAGATATGCCTATATCAAAAAATGTCAAAAATAGAGACTTCCCAGGTGGCTCAGTGGTAAAGAATCCACCTGCCAAAACAGGAGACATGGGATTGATCCCTGGGTGGGAAGGATCCCTGGAAAAAGAAATGGCAACCTTCTCCAGTATTCTTGCCTGTGAAATCCCATGGACAAAGGAGCCTGGCCAGCTGCAGTCCATGGGGTTGCAAAGAGTCAGACACAACTGAGTGACTGAACACCACACAAAAAAGAACAAACTAGAGACAGTGTTTTTCTAGGCTACTATCTTTCTGTACACCATCCTTTTCTCTGAGGAGAAACTTTACACCATCTGAAATGAGTTTCACAGCTCCCAAGTGCTTGTAGCCACTACATCCTCATTAAAACATCTTATTCATCTATTCCCTCAAGAATGGAGGGGCTCACAGCTAGCTATAGTCACATCACATTCTGTGTCTCCAACCTAGGAAAGTTTACATGAGTAGGATGTGTAATAATAAGCAAGAGGAAAAGAAGGCAGAAAAATCAGGTTGGTAGTGTTAGTTCTGCCACCGGGCAAGAATGGAGAGTGGAGAACCGAGGGCAGACATGTGACTGTGGGTGATGCAATGGCTACCGTCAGTGAAGGGTTTTCAGAGGTCAATGTGACCAACCTGGTTTTTGCTGTAAGTGTGGTACTTTATTGGAAAGCCTGGCCTCTGTTAGCATCAAGTTCATTGTCAGGGTTAAAGCTTGGCTCTGTGTTAAGATTGTGCTTGCCCTTCACCTCTCAGCTGGCCTTAGGCAAACTCCTTAAACTTCTCTGGGTCAGTTTTTTATTTGTAAGTTAGGAATTATAATAGCATGGAACTATCATAATGATTTTCACGGAGTGATTTTCACAGTTTCTGGTACAGAGTAAGCACTGGCAAAAATTATTACCAGGAGGGTGAAAATAACTTCCTGATAACTGACTGTAACCCACTGGTTACAGTGACTGGGGGATGGGTACCTGACCCATGCTTGGTCTGCTAGAATTCTCCCCAGGTATTTCTAACTAGAGCTGAGAGACAGACATCCCTTTTCTCTTTTGGCATGAGGATGTAAAAATAGGAGAGTAGAGTTCCTGGAACCTGAATGATGTTAACAAGAGGACAGAAACAGTGGTGATAGCGGTTCTTTCTTCAACTCAGAGGGCTACAGTAGTGTTTATTGTTGTTCAGTCCCTAAGTCGTGTCTGGCTGTTCGCGACACCAGGGGCTGAAGCCCACCAGTCTCCCTTCTTCTCCATTATTTCCCGGAGTTTGCTCAAATTCACATCCATTGAGTCTGTGTTATAATCCAACCATCTCATCTACACAAGTACTCTTCCAATAAACACATTTTTGGCCTAAACCAGAGTTGTGTTTCTGTTCTCAAACTGCATAGTCCTGTCTAACCCATGTATTTTGAGGAACTATACACACAGACTGGTAACTTTAGCTGCACATGACTTCAAGTATTTGAATGTATCTATTTTTCAGGTAAATGGGTGAACAGATACCTCAATATGAAAAAGCTTGAAATAGTCACAAGTCAGTGATTTAGTTTTTAATTCTTATCACTGATACCATTAGAACTTAATATTTATATCATTTTCAATAATACTAAGATTTAATTAATTTTTTCATGGAAAGGCATCTTATTTAAAATATAGCAGTGTGTATGTGTTAATCCTAAACTCCCAGCCTATCCCTTCCCCCAACCCCACAATTCCTTCCTGGTAACCATAAGTTCATTCTCTAAGTCTGTGAGTCTGTTTCTGTTTTCTAAATAAGTTCATTTGTATTTTTTTAGATTCTGCATATAAGTGATATCATATGATATTTGTTTTTCTGTCTGACTTCACTTAGTATGATACATATGATTTTTTTCTGCTGCTACCCACTAGAAATTAGTCCTTTGAAAACCAATCAGTTTGATAATATTTTGACCTATAGCTCACATTTATCAAATTTATTTGACATATTATAATTTAATTATACGTCAGTTGAAAGTTTTCTGCATTTTAGGTATCTTTTTCAGTTTTGTCTCCATTTAATGATTTTTAGGAACTTTCTGGTGGCTAAATCTCAGGGATCTTGCTTCTTAATAGCCAACTGAAAATCTGAAAGTGAGGAATTTAGGAGTAATATACCAAATCCAGAAAGAGGGACATGCACTTAGGGAAAGCATAAATATCACTTTTACCACAATGCCAATTATAAAAATCTTACAAATGCAAACAAAGTATTTTGCCCTGCAAATTGAAAGCAGACATTGAGTCTTCACATTCTATCACAGTAGAATAAATTCCAGGTGGATTAGGAGAGCTGCAAACAAAAGTTTTACCACAGGAACCACAGAAAAAATTATAAATCAAATATGTATTTAAAAATAGAGAAAATGTGTTTCGTTATACATAACAAAGAAAAGTAAGAATCCTCTGAATTGCATCTCACTTTTTAAATAACAAGAAAGATAATACAAATGTTATTACCTAAAACAGCCTGCCCTGTTTGGCAAGTGAGAGATATGAGCAAAATATGATATTTCATTTCATTTTCTAGCCTTTACAACAATTTTGAATACAATTGTATATCCATAAATCTTTGAGATTGTCCTCATAGATCCTGAGATTTCTAACAAGTCTATCCTCTAGGTTGAAAGAGATAGTATAGGGAATTGGTGTTTCAATATATTTCCATGTGCATGTTTAAATTGTGCTATCTATCATATTTTTTAAAAAATTCACAAATTCTGGGGACTGGCTATTTGCAAGCATGTTAATAAACTATTGCGTACTCAGTCGCTCCACTGTGTCTGACTCTTTGAAACCCCGTGGACTGGGGGCTGCCAGGCTCTTTTGTCCATGGGATTCTCCTGGCAAGAATACTGCAGTGGGTTCCCATTTCCTCCTCCAGAGGATCTTCTCCACCCAAGGATCAAACTTGCATCTCCTGCACAGGCAGGCAGTTTCTTTACCACTGGGAAGCCCTTAGTAAGTTTTATAGGTTCTGTTAAATCACCGGAGTAAATTTTAATAAAGATCATCATTCTAATTTACAACTGTGGAAACTGAAGCATGGGAAATATGC
This sequence comes from Ovis aries, assembly GCF_016772045.2. Taxonomy (NCBI): domain Eukaryota; kingdom Metazoa; phylum Chordata; class Mammalia; order Artiodactyla; family Bovidae; genus Ovis; species Ovis aries. The sequence goes on from NC_056066.1 coordinate 13,375,807, forward strand.
CCCAGTTTTAAAAAAGTGTATAAAATTCGATAAAATAAATCTCAGCTATAGTGTGACTCAGTGAGTCACTCAACAGCTTAGCTCAAGCACAGTGACTCATCATGAAGGAGCATGTGCCTGGAATCTGTAACCCAGCAAAATTCAAGTTCTGCTCTAAATTATTATACATTGTATTATATGTATCACATGTAATTATGGCACAAAAATCTCCTTATGCATCAGATAACTCTTTCAGAATGTCAGCTCAATGAATTACATGTAAATGAATAAAAAACATATGGGCCAAGTTTATCTTGAAATATAGAACTTGACCAAATGTGTTTTGGGTTTTCGCCCACCACAAATATCTGAAAGATACTGTTGGACCCTGGCTGGTTTTACATCTCTGTTGTGGTGCTTTCTGGGCATTTCCTATCATTACTCAGTCCTCACTATCCTAGCTTCTGTCTGCTGCTAACGTTCCTTGGTGGTTTGGGGCACTCACTGACTGAATACAGCATTTAGCAAGTTATATTAAATATGTATCACAATTGAGTTGAGTTAACATAAAACATGTAATGCATTAGATATATGCTTTAATTTACACATTAAGAACATTTTAGTGTGCAAAAGACAAAGTAGAAACAAAAAGTTTTCATTACATTTTTTATAATTCTGAAAGTATGTCAGGCTGGAAGAGTTAAATGCTTCAGAAGGTTATGAAATAAAATTAAAATTCACTTCGGTTTCTTTAGAAGTAATCATCAATAATTTAATTATATATGTATCTAAATCTACAGCATCTGTAAATAGGTTCACACATATGTGAATATTTGCATGTATGTCTAATGCAAGCATACATATCATTGGTCTCACAGACAAGTCAACACTTTGTATATATTCTACTTCAGTCTGATATATTCACTTAACATGTCATGTATTTTTTCTAATATAATGGAGTTTATATGGAACTTTTTTTTTTTTTTAGTGACTGCAGAATACTTGGTCAACACCCTTGTTTGTGAATATTATTGTTTCTAATTTTTTTCTTCCCCCTTCCATGTACTAAATATTGATCTGGGATGCTTTTCTTTTAGAAAACTCAGAATTATAGGAATTAAAAAGACAAATAATCCCATCATATGATGCTCTTTCGAAACAGGATTTAAAAAAATCTATTTATTTGTTTGAAAAGAAGAAAATCTCTGGGCAGAAGGTTGGGTTTATACTAACACTTTCAGATATGTTATCTGATCCATTTCAGAAATGATAATCTGGCCTGAAAACCTTTTTCCTCAATTACAACAGAAGCTGGCATTCTTTTGCAGTAAAGTCAGCAAATGGGAGAGATCCCAAGAGCCAATCTCTTGGGAATGTGAATTTGGGATTATGTCACCACTTAGCAGAACAACAACACTGATGGGCTGAAATGAATCTCTCTCCCAACAGACTGAACTTTTTAGCCTCTCCCATATCAGCCATCTCCCTGTTGTTGGGATACTATTTCAGTAAAGTAAGAGCAAGGCCAAGTTCAGAAAAGGACCAAACCACTACCACAACAAAAACTTGATAATGAATAATACCAATTCTTACATGGCTCCTTTTATCTACTCATGGTGTAAAGTAGCTTTGTGCACTTAATTCCTCAGTGAAAGGATTATACATTTTAGTAAATAATGGCAGAGAAATAGCCCAGAAATGATTATTGTTTTTACTGTAACCTGGGGAAACACACAGAAGCAAAAGTTTGCAGAACAGTACATTATGTGCTTTGAGAAAAGAGCAATGAGAGAAATAGTAATACATGTCTACTTTAATAATTAGTTAGAAAATTATCTTTAGAATGCTTACATTACAAAGTAGGGGGGGGCATCATTTTTAGCTCAACTAACTCACTGCTAGTAAGTAGTTCAATTAAGGGCATCTCATGACAGAATCGGAGAAGGCAGTGGCACCCCACTCCAGTACTCTTGCCTGGAAAATCCCATGGATGGAGGAGCCTGGAAGGCTGCAGTCCATGGGGTCACTGAGGGTCGGACACAACTGAGCAACTTCACTTTCACTTTTCCCTTTCATGCACTGGAGAAGGAAATGGCAACCCACTCCAGTGTGCTTGCCTGGAGAATCCCAGGGATGGCAGAGCCTGGTGGGCTGCCGTCTATGGGATCACACAGAATTGAACACGACTGAAGTGACTTAGCAGCAGCAGCAGCAGCAGCAGCATGAGAGAATCAGAGTACTAAGATTCTCCTTAGAGTTCCATTGTGCTTCAAATACAAAAAATTTCAGAATCATTAACAAAGTCTGAAAACAGTTGAATAGTTGTAGAGTATCAAAATTTTAATACATAGTTAATTCCTCCCAAGGAAGAGAGATTTTACCATTGAATCACACTGTGTAACCCTGCCTGATATTATTTACAAAGAAATAAAAATAAACATTTCACTGTAATCCATGAAATTTCCAAGGTACTTCAGTTTAGTCTGAGGATTTTCTACACTTGGAACCTGGCACTCAGTTTTCAGTTGTCACATTATTAATCACATAAATACCTCTCTTCTTTAGATATGAGGCTTCCAATTAAAGGAACAACTAAGAGATTTAGTGATGATTGCACAGGCAAAAATCAAATATTTAACTTAAGAATGTCCCAATTTATTTTTCACTTGAAATTGTTTTGTCCTTTTCATTATAAGATTTATTGTTTTCATGTAAGTAAATCCCAGCCAGGAATTTTTTAGGCCTCTAAAAAAGTAGTCACACTTGGCTAGTTGATATCTTAAATGTCTAATGCATATGCATTTTGAAAGTCACAACTTTTTATGATTTACTCCCAAAAGTGCAATGAATTTTAGAGGAAGTTCAGATGAAACTATTGCTGAATATGCACCTTGTCTACCTAGGTAGCACAGATCTGTAAAAGCAAAATATTCTGTTTTGTGTAGAAATTCTGTTTGCAAAATTATCCCATTGTTCTTAGTTGAACTCCAAGGTTCAGAGAAAACAAACTCTGAAAGTTATAAAATGATCATTATGTCTGTCTATCAGAATCCCAAAGCACTTAAATCAATATATTTACTGTACCTTGCTTTGTATAAAGATACGTATTTGACTTTTTTGGGGGGCCATACCTCATGGCTTGTGAGATCTTAGTTCCCTGACCAGAGGTCAAACCTGGGCCCTTGGTAGTGTAAATAAGAAGCCCTAACTACTGGACTGCCAGGGGATTCTCTATTTGACCAATTTTTAAAAAGTGAATTGTAAATAGGAAACAACTCTGTCCAGTGAAACTGTGAATAACCATAGAACCAAAGATACAGTCAACACACACAAACTTTACAATCTCTAATTTATGTAACTTGCTATCCATCCCATTTTGGCCTGATTTACTGGGCATATTTTCCTTATCTATTGGTGTTCTCAATAGCATAATCTTACCTGCAGTTTGTCTTGAAGTAACACTCACATTTTTCTCTCAAAAATAGTTTTTTGGTTCCTCTTTTCAGATTACTTACAAAAAGAATTAAAGTTAATGTGACTTATTACAGGACAAGCTAGATAGTCACACGTAAGAGAACACTCTGTACTGTTTCTTTCAACTTTGCTTGAGTAAAAAGTAATTTTTTAAGTTAAAAATTATTCAGGTTTATGTTAGTTGATATGATTCTCACTTTTCTTAAAAACATTTCAGCAATATTTCTGTTTCCATTGTTTGGCACATAACTGATTTAGAATATAAATAACTATCAAATATTTACTTTATGAAGTTTTATTTAAAAAAAACTTATTTCCATCTCAATGAAACTACATATTATTCTTTTCTCTAGTCACTACTTATCTTTAACAAAATTTCCTTGAGAATATTTTACTGCATTGAAAAATATATTTAATATAGAGTAGATGAAAATAATTGTATTCAAAATATACTAGTGTAGTAATTCAGAGATAAAAATAAGGTAAATGAAATGTTCTAATAGGGCAATATTTTTAAGTGAGGGAGTTGTTTATTTGTGTTCCAATCATGATTACCTATGGGGGGTATCCAGATTTTCATAAATCATTTTCCTTGGATGGAAAAATTTTTTCTAAAAGATTTGGGAGGTCTATTTCTTGAAAATAATGCCATCAATTGTGCTATTTGGTGCGATAACAAATTAATCAACTTTAAGACATTGTTTAATTAAATTTACATATATGTGTGTATGTGTTTACTATTACTGGCAATTATTTACTTGAAAAGACTTCTACTTGAAGATATCAATGCATTGTATAATTAGGTAGAGTTGGATAGATTCAGTACAGTTTGTATGAAAGTAACTAACATTAAAAATGTTGATTTTTTAAAAAAAAAGTCCTAAATCAAAAACTTCCTCTTCACTTTTCATATCTTAGAAGAACTTAAAATCTGTTTATTACCATTAAGATTTAACCCTTGAAAGGTTGGATCTGAAGTGGCTTATAAGTCACTTGAGGGCCAAAATAGATAATACGATATACTTGTATTCCTGTTGCCTTGCAAGTAATAAAAGTGCGTCCCAGTAATATTCTTTCATAAATGCCACTTACAATCATTCTTACATATCTGAAAGTTCATAAATTTATAAACTTCACTACCACCGTATAAGATTCTGAATCTCCAAAGAAACATATAAAGGAACAGAGAGCCTAGTGGGATGCCCCCGCTTTGGGAAGGAGCTGAGATGTATGAAGGAGATGTATGAAAGAGGTATGAAGGAGGTTTGCAGAGGCCCTGGATTGTGGGAAAGGGTAAAAAGGAGGAGAAGGAGGGATGCAGGAAGAGAGAAAGGAAAATCAAAAGACAGACAGAGCAAAAGCTGCAAGTCAGAAGGATGGCAGATGGTCATTTGCTGCCTCCTCAAATCAGTGAGGTTTTAAAAGTAATAATTTCCATGATGCCTCTGGGTTTTTCACAGAACTGGTGGGAAAATGCAGTTCTGAACTCAAGAAAGCAAACCGTGGCACTGAGGGGAATAAAAGCCATGGTCTGTGATCTGGGGTGAAGTTCACCCAACTTCCTGGAAGGGAGAGCCTGGTGGGATTCAAGTAAATGGAATGTTTCCTTGGATTTAGAAAGAAAACCAACTATTGCAGAAGTTTATACATAGACACTCACAGCAAATATCTAGATCATTAAGATATAATTTAGGATCTGAGTGGGTTAGATACTATTTAGATTGGTTTGGAAGAAATCATGGCATTAAAACATGGAGTTTAAAAAAGGGGAAGCTAAAGATATGTTAAACATTTTTGAGGGAAAAAATGGTGATGAGTGTATCTGGAGAAAGAGAATCTGTAGATGGAATGTGCTGGTGAATCTTGAAAACATTTTTGGCTAAATGCAAAAGGTAGAGATAAGTGAGGGAGGCATATGACTGTGAAATATAATCATTTCTGGACAGAACTCCTTTCATTAAGTCTTTGTTGAAACAAGCACAGCTAATACGTTTGAAAGTGGAGACTAAGTAAAATGATCAGTGATGTTGAAACTGCATGTGTTACTTTTGTCCTGGTAAAACCACTCTGGGGAAGGGGAATAAAGATACGGAGAGGATATCAAGTGTTGAAATTGTGACCTTTTGATTGTTGTAACATTGAACATATAATATTTAAGTGGAATTTGTAGTTAATGATAAGAGTGGATTAGTACCTCCCTTCTTTAGATAAGAAGGACGTTTTCTTAAGAGCTTCTTCCAAAACATTCTTCTTGGGCAAACAAGGTTCTGTAATTTACCCATATTGTGTAGCCCGAGTAGAAATGCCAAGTGCCAGAAAAAGAAGCATCGATACTTTCTATCTCAAATAATAGACACTCATGGAGACAGAGGAAATTAATTCCACATTTCTGTGAGTTGTAAGATAGGCTTTTGTGTATGTGCAGTAGGGGCAGGTAGATTCTAGAAATTTTTGTAAAGCTAGACACCCTTCTCTACTCTAGAAATGCTCTTCCTCTTTGTTTTTTTCCTTCCACTTTTTTATGTCTACTCACATAAAAGTCACAAATAGACATGGCGATATTTCATGATTCACTGTAACATGTGACTTTTTTCTCTTAATCCTAAGGTTGCACCCAGGGGTTCACTGAAGCTGGTGACAGCTGAAGTGTGTTCTGCAGATCTGGTTTTGAGGGGTGATTTGAATCCTCTTCAGCAAGCAACTGCATAAGGGAAGCAGAGAACTCGACATTTTCAACCAGAAAAAAAAAAAAAATGCAAAAGAACTCTTAAAATACTACTGTAATTTCTTCCCAGTCCTGAAAGGGAGCTTAATGATTGTGTCCCTGCAACCTTTTAGAAGGCATATTCAACTCTATTAGATGCTCAAGAGGTATGTGACTCAAAGCCAGTAAAGAATACTCCCTAAGTTCATAGACTCTAGTTTGCGTTTATGTGTTTGAACATTCAACTGTCAGGATATGATTAAATAAATATTAAAAAATACATTTTACAATTATTAAAACATAGATTATTACCAGATAAAATTCTAACTCTAATATAAGTAAAACTTCTCTATAGAAAGTTATGAGATGAAGTACACAACCCAAACAGATCACTAAGGTAAACTCATCTAATCAGCTAAAGAACAAATGTGTTCATTCAAAAAAAATTATGTCATTACATCAATCAGTTTCATTTGGCAGTATATAATCTAATGATAGTAATGCTGTTTTGCGGACATCCACAGTGAGACCTCCACCACAATCAAAGGGGACTCTGATGGCAAGAAATGATTTTCTGTCTAGAACAAATAATACCACTGTATAGAAAAAATACATATAACTCAAGTGAAAATTTCATGCAATTCCAGTGAAAAATAAATAGCATTCTCCTTTCATTTGGCTTCTAAGAATATAGCATAAGAAACAACTTTAGAGAGATAAAGACATTATTATTCCTTGGAAAACCAAATAGATGGCCATAATGTTATTTCTGTAATACTGAACAAAAAATATCCATGATTTCTTTTATGACCTCTATCAGATAATATAACATTAAAAATAAATAGCTAACTGTGATGCATTTGAAAGTCAACGAGAAATTATGAATGGATTATGATATTATGTTAAAACCGTCTATGGGTCATTTATGACTATAGTTATTTCATAACATCTTTTCCTAAGTGATTGAAAAGACACATATGTTTAGTCTATTAAGGGAGACAGCAGGCGCACTCTGGGAATACGAGAGCGTTTCAGTTACACTAATTTAGGAGATAACTCTAACCTTGGTCACCACCTCATCTTTTCTGTTGAGCTGAATTCAGCCTTGGGTGTCTAATGGCAGCCTGATTCACGGAGCTTCAGAAGCAAGAAGAAGCTCTGCGACTGAGCGCCCGTAGCGCCTTTCACAAAGTGTTATGTCTCAGGATAAGGACATAATGCTTTCTCATCTTGGTAACACAAATATCTACAGTGTTTATGTGTCATCTCACTTTTCAAAACACATCAGACAATTCTATATTTTTTAGACATTAGGGGTAAATTACAATATATCATGTTGAATTTTTCCATCTGAATGAATATGCAAATAGTGCTCTATAAAATGGAAAGGGATAAAATTCTTTGGTTGGACAAATATGTCTTGAATACACCTTCAAATCAACCGGTATTTATTGAGTGCAAACTATTCAAGGCATTTTGCTAGAAGGAAAGGAGGTAGGAGTCAGTCAGGGTCCGTGTACGTATGTGTGTGTGTGTGCGCGTGTTTGTCAACCTCTTCTTTAATGAATTTGCATACTGAGACCTCAGCTCCTTGTGAAACGCCTTGTGGCATCTTCTTGAATTCCATTGCTGCTGTGTCCAACCATAATTAGATTGCAGCCTGATGCCCGCTGCCCACGCAGCTACCAGGGGCACCTCCCTACACTGGCATTCACATTTCTGGCTGGTGATCATACCAGCACCACTGTGTGCTAGAATTGGGCACTCCAGTCAGTCTATTTACTGTACCATAGAGGGAAGAAGTCATTTGTCTCCACTAGCAACATATGTTCGTAACATGATAACCAAACATGGAGCCCAACTTAAAGAAGTGTTAGTGAAACTACTTCTTCCCATCACTTTTCTCCAACTATTTTCAATCATTTATGCAGTCACAAAAGGCTGAACAAAATGTGACCATCAGCCATCATGATTTAATCAGATTTATCAATCTCTTCTGTTTATTAAGGGTTTATTTGAGGGAGAAGCTTGTCAGTGTGATGCCTTATTTTCCTTAGGATAATTTGAAAGGAGAAAAGTTGAGAGTGTTCACTTGACACAGATTGAATCTCACCTATGAGAGGCTAAGAAAAGGCTTAGGTAAACCCAGGGATTTGAAATGTAGACAGTATTATTGGTGTGGTAACACAGATGTGGGGGGAAGGTCATTTGGGGTTTGGAGAAATAAAAAGGCTCCTAGGAATCAACTAGGGGCCAAACATTTGGATAAATGCTTTTAAAGTTCTTTCCATCCAGAATACTCATAGGGCACTTTCTAGAACTATTTATATACAACTCACAGCAAGGAGAGTTAAATCATATCGGGGAAGTCACTACTTAACATTATACCAGTGATGAGAAATTGTGCATTAGAGGACCAACTCATGCATTAGAAATTCAACAGAAAAAGAATTCATAATTTTGTTGATTCATTGTGCATTCTCTTCCCCTGGATAAAATTTTTAGTTATTCGCTTCTATAGGATTTCTATATTTTAGTGCCTGATAACACACAGCTCTATAAAGCCCCTCCCAGAATGGAAGTGAATGGTATGGCTGATGATATAACAGATAGATTTTGCATCTCATATTTTTAAAATTGCATCTGAAGTATATAATGTGTTAACACTCTGGAAATCTAAGAATTTAATTCCTCCTCCATCACAGATCTAAGAGATTAGTCAATTTACTTATACTTTAGAAATTTTGAGGAGGCCAAAATGTAATTACTAATATGAGGCTTTGTAAAATGTATGTAATAATGATCACAATACCTGATTACTTCAAGCATGTCTTATCCATTTTAAGCAAATCCCACAACCATTTTAATGTATATGAACTTATTTCTGAATTGTGTTTTCTAATTAGAGAAGCTTTTAAGCAGCTATAACTAACTACAAATCATTTGACCAGAGTTATCTAATACTGCTGCTTGACCAACACGATACAGTACAGTTTGAGTCCTGGCTTAAGCCATTGCTTTCTCACAATAGAATTTCAGAGTAGCTGGAGTTAATTAATTTAGATTTGGCTCCAGCTTGAGTTCATCCTTTCTAAGCCACCCTTTACCCGGTCTCAGCAAAATGGTATTACCTCATTTACTGTAATGGCATCCTGAATACACAGGCTCCACTGTGGGTCCACCTGTTAACCCTCTCCACTCAAAACTGGTAGAAAACAACCTCCAGACATGTATGTAACATTAGTAGATTTATTTTCCCATGAGTTGTTTTTCACAGAAGCTCCATCCAAGGAAATAAACTTATATTTACACACACACACACACACACACACACACACACACACACACACACACACCGAGACACACACCACTCACATGTGCATATAGAACAACATATGCATATATAGGTATCAATTCAGTTCAGTTCAGTCGCTCAGTCATGTCTGACTCTCTGCGACCCCGTGAATCGCAGCACACCAGGCCTCCCTGTCCACCATCGAGTCGGTGATGCCATCCAGCCATCTCATCCTCTGTCATCCCCTTCTCCTCCTGCCCCCAATCCCTCCCAGCATCAGAGTCTTTTCCAATGAGTCAACTCTTCGCATGAGGTGGCCGAAGTACTGGAGTTCCAGCTTTAGCATCATTCCTTCCATAGAACACCCAGGACCGATCTCTTTTAGAATGGACTGGTTGGATCTCCTTGCAGTCCAAGGGACTCTCAAGAGTCTTCTCCAAAGAAGAAGCAGTTCAAAAGCATCAATTGTTCGGTGCTCAGCTTTGTTCATAGTCCAACTGTCACATCCATACACGACCACTGGAAAAACCATAGCCTTGACTAGACGGACCTTTGTTGGCAAAGTAATGTCTCTGCTTTTGAATATGCTATCTATGTTGGTCATAACTTTCCTTTCATATATGAGAATGCAAATATTCTCATAGTATAAAATGATTTAACTTCACTATGACTTAAAAAACAATGAAGTATTTTACATTCTTGGTACTTTCTGAACCTGCTATAAAAAGCAGACTTGTCTTTGGAATATTTACTGTAAATAACTATTAAGATCAGTTTTTACAAAGAATTAATTTCTCCATTGGGCTTCCCTTGTAGCTCAGTCTGTAAAGAATCTGCTTGCAGTGCAGGTGACTTTTACACTTTCTCCAACAGAATACATCGTGGTCTGTAATGTTCCTGTGCAAAAAAATGGACCTTTCTGAACCATCTATTGAAATCTGTCTCTCAGCTTCACAGGAGTATTTCATGTAGAGTCCTTCAGAAACAGGGAGGCCTGGCATGCTATAGTACACGGGATTGCAGAGTCGGATGCGACTGGGCAAATGAGCAACAACACTCTCACCCTCTTCTCTTTCTCAACAAGTTCACCTCTCTCTCCCCCTGCCTGCCTCCCCTATCTTTATTTTCTTAAATAAAGATTAACAACTTTGATCTAACTATTTACATGCACCTTAGGATTATTTGGGGCTTCCCAGGTGGCTCAGCAGTAAAGAATCTTCCTGCCAATGTGCAGGAAAAGTGAGTTTGATCCCTGAGTTGGAAGGATCCCCTGGAGGAGGAAATGGCAACCCACTCCAGTATTCTTGCCTGGAGAACTCCATGGACAGAGGAGCCTGGGGGGCTACAGACCATCATGAGGCCGCAAAAGAGTAGACCATGACAGAGGGAACGAGCATGCACATAGCACTATTTAGTGCTGTCTAATCTGGTGAATCTGTTGGCAACAAACAAAGGTGTCATTTGCCAGATCAAGTATGAGCTTATAGAGGTCAAACCTCCGTGGCAACTTGGAAATAAGATGGAAAAATCAGAGGCTGGGTCCTGTCCATTTAGATGGTTATCGAAATAAACCAAGATTAAAACAAAGAGGACCAGACACAAGCATTGTAATGGGGAGTTCTTCAGAAAATCAGTCAACTCTTATTCCAGATAATTTTTCTAATTCAATATTACACAAACTAATGTATGAATCATTAGGATTAAAATTAAATAATGGCAAACCATAAATTTCAGGATGCTGTTATAGAAGACATACTGGGATCACAGTCAAGACACCCTGATTATTCCTCCGAAGGGCTGCGGGACATTGAACTATTTATGTTGTCTTTCCTATTTCAATTATTACTTCAAAACAAATGAAAATTAGTTAAGATTTTCTCTTGAGACCCTGTTAGGTCTAAGATGCTAGGATAGTAAAATATATTTACACTATGTGGAAGGAAGAAAGTAAGGAGGAAAGGAAGGAAGGAAGAGGCATTCCTTCATTATGTTCAGAACTACTGCTGGAAATTGAGAACTCAGTGACGGGCAGCACGTGACAACTGGTCTAAGGGGTTTTCCACACTCAGAACATAGTTGTCAGTCTCCCAGATGGCTCCCAACCAACACCCCTTCTTGGTACTTATACCCCTGTGAAGACACCACCCACATTTTTCCAGAGGTGGTCTGTGTGGTCAGTTGTATATGGAAGGTGAGATAGTGTGTCATTTCTGAGGTAAGGTTATAAAAGACACTGTGGCTTCCATCTTAGAGATTTTCTGGCTTTCTCTCTCAAACCATTCTCACAGGGGTAAGCCAGCTACCATTTCAAGAGCCTGGTAGAGCCTATTTAACAAAGAACTCAGACCTTCCAGCTTGGAATCAAAAGTCTCAGGTCCTGTTCTCAGACCTTGCAACTTGGAATCAAAACCCTCAGGTCCTGTTAACCCTTAAAAAACTGAAGCTTCAGCCAATAGCTTTGCCATGTGTGTGTGTACAGTCAGTCGTGTCCAGCTCTTTGCAACCCAATGGACTATAGCCCGTCAGGCTCCTCTGTCCACGGGATTCTCCAGGCAAGAATACTAGAATGGGTTGCCATTTCCTCCTCCAGAAGATCTTCCTGACCCAGGGATCTAACCCACATCTCCTGTGCCTCCTGACTTGGCAGGCAGGTTCTTTGCCACTGAGCCACCCAGGAAACCCCAATAGCTTGGCTACAACCCCATAAGAGACATGAGCCATAATCAGACAACTAAGTCATCCCCATATTTTGGATAACCCCCAAAACTGGAGGATAATAAGTACTCATTAAAAAAAACACATATACTGTTATATTTAATAATTCTTTTTATCTACTTCATTTATTTCTTTAAGTTTATGTATACAACATGGTGATTTGACTTACATATATAATGAAGATATTACCACTAGGTTCAGCTAATATCCATTGTCTCATGTAGATACAATAAGCAGAAAAGAAAGAAGAAAGGGGGAAAAATCTTCTTCATGAAGATTTAAAACTTAGGGTTTATTCTCTTAACAAATCTCCTATATACCCTATAGCAGTGTGAGCTATGGTTGCCATTTGTACATTACATCCCTCATACTTACTTATCTTAAAACTGGAAGTGTGTACCTCTGGCCCATCTTCTTCCAATTCCCCTACCCCTACTATTGTCACTGGTAACCACAAGTCTGATCTCTTTTTCTATCAATTTTTGTTTTAAGATTCCACATATAAATGAGTTCATACAGCATTTGCCTTGTTCTTATTTCACATAGCATAATAACTTCAAGGTTTATCCTTATTTTTTAGAATGATGTGATTTCCTTTTTTTTTTTTAATGACTGAATATTTTTGTTATATCTATCTACCAATCTATTTTTCCATCTATCCATATATATCACAAGTTCTTTATCCATTCATCTATCAATGGATACTTATGTTTCTTTCATGTCTTGGCTAATATAAATAATACTGTAATGAATGAAGAGGCAGGTGCAGAGTTAACTCAAGGGTTATCTGAGTTCCCTGGTAGCTCAAATGCTAAAGAATCTGGCTGCAGTGCAGGAAAGCCAGGTTTAATCCCTTGGTCAGGAAAAGCCCCTGAAGAAGGGAATGTCTGCCCACTCCAGTATTCTTGCCTGGAGAATCCCATGGACAGAGGAGACTGGTGAGCTACATTCCATGGGGTCACAAAGAGTCGGACACAACTGAGCAACTAACACTGTTTATTCAAGGAAGACAAATAACTAGTACATAGCAGATGCTCCGTGGGGATTAATAACAAGCCACGTTTTTAAAGCACTTCATATTTTCCAATAGGCAGCTCCATGTACTGGTAAAAGCAACTAAATGTGCTCAAGTTTAACAATGGCATTAAAAATCTAAACCTAAATTAGCCCACTCTTAAAACTAATGGCAGCTGGACTGTAAAGAGGGTAAGGCTCAAGAAGTATAAAGATAATTAACACAGGGCCTAACAATTGCTGAGTACTCAAAGGCTGTATTTATGGTCTTGATAACGGCTGAGGTTATAAATCTATAGATAGTTGAATAATATCAGATAACACACTTCTCAAATTCTTTTTTTTTGCAGTTTACATTTTAGACTATAATGTTTCTTCTGTTTTGCTTTGTTTTGATGGGCTTTGACTCTCTTATTTGATGGAGTTTGTTTCACTTCACATATTCTGACAGATATTCTAGAGATATAGAGATAAGATAGATAGTTATACGAATAGTTCACTCTCTCTAGCTAGGTAGCTGTATCATCACTAACACGAATCATGTTATTCAACAAATAAAATACACACTTAGGCATGAGAAGAGCACCAATCCCAGTCATAAAGAGTGGTATCTTGTTTTTGGTCTTTGAATTGTCAGTCACTAGTTGTATCCTCAGAAACACAACAAATGATCTCAAAAACGAATACAAGTGGGGTATAGAAGGTACATATTTCATGAATGAATTTCAATACTGTGATTTTAGCAAAATGTATTCAAATTAATGTACATTGCTTTGTTTCTTTACATCCATATTTCAGAAAAATTGAATTCCTTGAAACTGTGGAGATAATGAGTAAAGAAAAACCACAATTTCAATAAAATAGAAGGTAGAGAATTGACATTTACTAGAAAGGCAGTTACAGGTGGCAAGAATTACAATATAGAAGGAATTTAAACTAAATTAGTAAAGGTCTAAAATGGGAAGGAGGCTAATAGAGCAGTAACACCTGGCAAGAAGATCAGCTTCAAAATCATCATCTCCAATTTAAACATTTAGAGTGACCCTATCATAATGTTCAATTTTATTTAAAAATTATTTTTATCAGAAGAATATGTTTAAAAATTCATTTGAAGGAAAACATTTCCAAACATTCTTATCATCAGAAATGATTTGTTATACTATATACATTTATTTTTCATTTTTGTCATAACAAATTAAAAACATAAGGAAAATCTTTCTGTCTTTGTAAAAGTCTCACCTTTTAGATTTAATTCCATTTAAAGTGAGAGTAGTCAAGTAGAGCAGCAGACATATAAATATCTAACAAAAAGACAGACTCCTTACCTGTGGCTTCACCTTTGAATGCTTCCATGGCCTTGGTATCTCAAACATCCTAATTCATAAATGGGCAAAATTAAAATATGTTTTCAGTAAATGCTGCACATGACAGACACGTAAGAGACACAACTATAAATTACTTAAAGAATTATTCTAATACCAATTAAAATTACTTAGTAAAGAACAGCAGTGTTTTTCAGTTTTAATAGGTGCTTAATTCCATATTTTTAAATATTATGGGTTACCTAAATGTAACGAGGGATCATATTCAAGTGTTTATGGGAAATTATGTAAGGATTTCAGAGCATTAAAATATGAAAACATTTTAAGCCTGTTTATTTTTTTAAAAACACATTCCTTCATTCAAATCACCTACTGTACTCAGAACACATTATGACTAGGTAGCCAAATGTTGTTTGGGGGATAATATTAAACCTAAAAAAATTCCTGAAAGCTCTTTGTTCTTAAAAAATTTGGGGGTCAAAATACATTTCTATGAAAATTAATTCCACATGCTTTTAATCTGTTTATGCAAACCATCAGACTGATCTGTGAAGGGGGGTATTTGATATTTCAAAAAGTTGTTCTTTGAACAAAGAATCTATACTCTGTGTGTGTGTGTGCATAGTCTACTTTAAAAAATAACACATGCTCACAACTTAGAATACACAGAGCATAATACAAATTTCTCTCAATTTTACTAATGAAAGATGTTAACTGTTTATACTTTGGCACACTTTTCTAGTAATTACACATTTCTCTATATAGTATAGGTTCTCTCTGTAGACAGGTAGAGATGTAAATACAGATACATAGTTTGTGTTTATATCTATATATATCTATATATATACAGTTATATTCTGTCCACACTTAAATACTACATAATACTATATATAATGTGTTATGTAGATATGTCATTTAGATTACATATACATAAAGTGATATTCTCAGTTTTACAAATCTCCCAAGTTTTCTCTTTTCAAATATACATATAAGAAAACATCAGGATTGGGGAGCATTCTAGAGTCGTCTTTAAGAAAGTAGGCTATTTTTTAAACACAAAGTACAAATGCTGAGGAACAATTTAAAAGATTACAAAGCTATCTAGTTAGTTTCTCATGTAAAATTATTTGTAGTTTAAATGACTTTGAAAATCAGAATCTATAGTGGAAACATGATGTACTCATATGGGTTGTGCAGGGCATTTTATTAACGACTGGAAGCAAATGTAAAAGTCACAAGGCATGTAATCTGTTTGGCCAGTGGTTCTAGCATGTAAATCATACCAGCCCATGCTCCCAGCTGTGTGGCGCGCTGTTCTCTGACGGCTCCTGAGAGCAAGTATTCTGCTCTGTTAGAACATCACAGACAAGAAGCTCCTCAAAGAACTGGTTGACCATTCCTTGAACCTGATGTAGTAAGAGGATTTCCTTACCAGCTTGAAATAATTAGCTGTTATCCTGTTACCAGCATGGCTTTATTGTGAAACTAAAGATTTCAGGTGTAAATAGTGTCTTCTGTTTACTAATATTTTTTCAGAACACAAGGTTAACTATAATTAATAATAAGAAGAAAGTAGTTTTTTAATTACAGTATCTGCATCATTTTTCAAAGACTAGTCAAGAAAAATGACATTTACTTAGCTCCTTTTTTTGGGAAAGTAAATTTAAACAGATGAATTGTGGTTTTTCATTTGTTTTTTGTCTGTCTTATATTTAATTTGTTAAATAGAACATTTGTATGTCCAAATTAACACAATATCATGTATTAGAGAACCATAGCACTCTCTAGAAAAATAATAAGTATTGTATTAACAGAAAGAATAAATGACAGTGGACTGCATACAGATTTGTTCATTTGCCTTTAATGAAAAAGTTATATTAAAATATTGATATATTTTCATTTCATACTGGTATGTGTATATATATATATATATATAGTTACACAGGTATATATACAGTGACATTCAACATAAAATGTGAATTTTAGAATCTAAGTGGTTTTCAGTATTTAAGATCTTCCTATTAAAATGGCAATTATGTCAGGAAAAGATCACATACCTTGAATATAAAGGCAATATTTAGTAGCAAGTTTTGAGTTAATTATTTTATTGCTATTACAAAGACTTGAGTTAATCTTTATGATCTTAAAGAGACATGATGCCAGGGAGATAAGCATCAGAGGACATATTGTCTATATTTCACAGCTTAGCCAGTGTCTGTATTGGGACTTATCCATAAGGTAGCACTCTGGAGGTTCATGAAAACATTTTAGCATGGCTCCCTCCTACATGTAAAGAAGAAATTATAGTTAGAATACTATACATTCGCTTGGGTGTTCAACTGGGATTTCATAGTTTTGAGTATAGATCTGCATCTTCTCGTTAAATAAATCTTTGCCTCTGGGCAAGTTGCATAACTTTTATGTGCCTCAGTTTACTCATGTGAACTGGGGACTAAGTCATCTAATATTTATTTTATCTCAAAAAATCCTCTTTCTCTATAAAACTATTCATTTATTTGTTTTACATCATGAATGATCATGTCCTAGGTCACATCATATAATTTCAATCCAAGACTAGGAAAAAGAAACAAACTAAAGCAGCTGGTGATTCAATTAATCTAGTATTAACATTAATATCTCCAGATTCAAGCTGCTAACTCTGTCATTAGACTCAAAAATGAAAAACAAACCAAAAAAAAACAACTATCAGAGCCAATTAAGTCAAATGGAGTCAATACAGCATTAACACAACTCAATAAACCAAGTAAAACCTTAGAACCAAATGCGTTGCTTTATCTGAGTACAGGCCCTGGTACTGATATCAGCCGGATGTTATTTTTGAAGAGATCTCTTTAGGCACATCATGGAGAAATTCCAGGAGTTTTCTGTTGACTAATCTAATGAAACACAACTTGGCTGTGTTTTTATGCGCCTGACCATTGGTCAGTATACAAGATGAGTTTGTTATACATGCTCATGTGTTCAGCTGCTCAGCCATGCCTGACTCTTTGCGACCCTAGGGGCTATAGCCCTCCAGGCTCCTCTGTCCTTGGGATTTCCCAGGCAAGAATACTGAAGTGGGTTGATGTTTCCTCCTCCAGGGGATCTTCTCAACCCCTTGTTTGTTACACAGCAGGTAGCAATAGCTGATATGTTTTCCAATGGGGAAACCATTTTTTGGTTCTCCCTTGAGCTTCAGATTTTTAAGAACACAAGGATACAGAGGAAAGAGGTCTGGAAGGAGATTTGAGTCAGAACAGGACTATTTCACATACACTTCTCTCTTGCTTGTGGAAATGTGTGCACTTATGCTTCTCTTTGGTATTTTTACCAAGGGAAAAAAAATAGTAATAATGAACAGTGTTCCATGGAAGGTTTGTTTTGTTCTGTTTTGTTTGTTTCTGTGTGTGATGTTGAAATGTGCTCTGGGGCACATTAAATCTTAAACCCTTATCTGAAAGATTAAGATTGGCATAATATATTGACTGAAATTGGCCTGCATTGCCTAAAATACACATTCCAACAGAGCCAACAGTTTTGAACTAAAACAAGTTACACGACCCCATTACCTTAAAAAGGCAATTGGAAAAACAATCTATGGCCTAGAACATGCCTGATGCAGGAATAATTCAAAGTCGATAAAAATAACAGAATATGTATGTGACCCATGAGAGTTTTTAAATAAATGTGTACTTCCCCCACTAAAAATTGATACTTAGTTTCAAAGAGATTTACTCAGCCTTGGCTATTAATTATTCATTAGTATCCAAACATTTCTACCAAACAGTAAAACTGAATAGTTGAAATTCCTAAATTTAATATTTAAAATATATAGTTTATAAATGAAACTGTATATATAAATTTGACATAGGCACACACAAGTTGTAAAAAGCTTTTCTCAGCACACACATGAAGGGATGTTGTTAGAATTAAGAATCTCTTTAAAAACTGGAATGTCATATGCCAAGAAAAGAAACCATACCTACTGTAGGTCCTTACAGCAGAATTCAGTTGTTATTCTGTATAAATAGAGCTGAGGCTGTGCATTGCCATCAGCTCACATACACAAACACTTCTGACTATGTAAATCCACACAAACCCATGAGACTGGGCAAACTGGTCAGAGATTTCTAAACTATCATGGTAAAAGTGAATCAGCAGACTGATTTCATCAGACATAAAGTGGACTCTGTGGAGTGATCTGAGGACATCTTCTTAACCACAGGGGCTTCCAGGGGGCTCAGTTGTAATTAGTCTGCCTGTCAAAGCAGGAGACATGGGTTCGATCCCTGGGTGTGGAAGATTCCCTGGAGAAGGAAATGGCAAACCACTCCAGCATTCTTGCCTGGGAAATCCCATGGACAGAAAAGGCCTTATGGGCTACAGTCCAAGGGGTTGCAAAAGAGTCAGAGACGACTTAGTAACTAAACAACAACAACAACAACAATCTCAACCACAGGCCATGTTTTCTGTACACATTTACTGTCTTTTAGAACCATTGTATAGAACCTTCTCCTTACACTTCACTTTTGCTTTTCACGTCCACTCAAAAGGAATAAATACCGAACCGAGTCTTTCTTAGTTAAGCAACTAAATGATCCTGATAGAAAGAAGGACCTAGAGCTCTGTGAAAGCTTTTGGAATCTAGGTTAAATTGAGAGAAAGCAAACTAGAAAGGAAGATTCTCTGAAGGTAAAGTTCTTCTAAATCTGCTCCTGAGTAAACAGCATTGGAAAAAGGAGGTGGGGGAAAGCAGAGGAAGGAACTGCAAGAAAGCTAAATATTTCTTTCCTAGCAAAACATCAATACATCTCAAAAGCTGAAACAATGAGCAACAGTTGTGTATGTATGCCTGATTAAAATATGGAAGTCGCTTCTAATAGAAACTGCTTAATTAACTGGAATAATTGAAGTTGTTTCCCTTTAGGAACAGAAATCATGAATGAATTGGAATCAGGAAAGAAATTTGCATTTCATCTTGATTTTGTAAACAATGAGCTTGCTTTATTCCAACAAAAATTTTGGAAAAATCAACACACCAGAAGCAGAAAAAAGGCAATGTTTTGAAGGTAGTAGCCATAATTTCTTTATGTAGAATAGACTGATCACTTTTCATAATAAGTGAGGAGTCCAATACTTCTATAAGACTACAAAACAGCAGTTGGCAAACAACAGCCTATGGGCCAAATGTGGCCTACCATCTGTTTTTGTTTGACCTTCAAAACAAGAATGCTTGGAACAGTTTTTAAATGACTGAAAAAAATCAAAATAATGCTATTTCATGGGATGTGAAAATTATATAGATGTCAGTGTTCAGTGTCCATCAATAAAGTTTTATTGGAACACAGTCATAAGCATTTATTTCTGTTTGTATATGGCTGCTTCCACAGGAAAACAGCAGAGTTAAGTAGTTGCAACTGCACCGCCTGCAAGGCTAAAACATTTCTTATTTAGCCCCATAGAGAAAATGTTTATCAATTTGTGTGTACTAGGTGAAACAGTTTCCCCCCAAACTCATGTCCATCTGAACCTTGTGGATGTCACCTTATTTGCAAATAGGACCTTCCCAAATGTAATCAAGTTAAGGCGAGATCAGAGTGGAGTATATCCAGTACGACTTATGTCCTTTGCAGAATAGGGAACTTTGGACACAGAGACACAGACACACAGGGGAGAACGTCATGAGAAGATGAGGGAGAGGTTTAGTGATGAGCCTACAAGCCAAGCAATGTCAAGAATTCCATCAGCCATCAGAGGTTGGGAGAGAAGCATGGAACAGATTTCTCCTCAGAGACTCCAGAAGAAACAAGCACTGCCAATACCTCGACTCCTAATCTCTAGCCTCCAGAACTAAGAGAGAATGCATTTCTGTTGTTTAAAGCTACCTAGTTGGTGGTAATTTCTCATAGCAGCCTTTGGAAATGAATACATGCTGGGATAAAGGTTAGCCGCAATCAGTACATATGATATGACCACGATAAAGTTTATATGACAGCAGCCCCATCATGATTAAATTAGCCATTATAAAAAAAATTATAATCAATTCTATATTGAGTTATGTTCTGTACACAATAGTCTCTAAATTCCTTGTCATGCTTTGATAAAACTCTCTTATGAAATAAATAGCATGAAGGACCATGACAAGACCAGAGGCAAGTCAGTTGGCTGAAATGGGGTGGGAGGGAGATACTTAATATTGAAGATAACATCGTGGAGTTATAAGATACAGCTTTGCAAAATGATGATAAGCAAAAACAAAACCTGTACGATTTTGTCAATATCTGTGGGATTTTAAAAAGCAACTTTAAAAGCCACAGGCTGGGTAACCACGCTTACTGAATACAAGATAGAAGGGGCCCCTGAAGTCACCCTGGTGAGGCTGTGCTGGCAGGGGAGGTGGCCCAGCTGACCTGGTCTGTCCTCCATGGCTCCAATTTCTCATTCTGAGCTCCCACCATCTGGCACAGAATAGTTATTTTTCCTGCAACACTTTCTAAAGAAGGAGAGGGGGTGACTTCTGCATACTGTAATCTTAGTTTCTGGACAAAACAACAAGCAAAAATGAGAGACTGATTTCTGAATTTCAATATGCCAAGGACCAGACTTCAGTACTTACATTCTTCTGGATTTGAAGGTGATTATGTACAGGGTTTAAAGTTTAAAAAAAAGGTTGGTTAAGCTAAAACTACAGGCTTATAAATTCTCATTTTAAGATTTTTGAAACAGAGCAGTTGGTTAGAGCAATTCTTTCTGGGTAATTTTTATGTTGTGAAAACCCATCCCCCAAACCATAAAACATAAAAGTATAGGATTTTAGAGCTGAAAATTCTCTATGTTAAGGTTTCAAAATAATTTTCTTTTCCCTGTAAAGTTCTCCAACATCCTTTAACCCTCTGTCTACTTTTACCTGTAAACAATGGAAATAGCCTTGTAAATTTTTTTCCAACATTGTCATCCTGTGAGGGGTTAGAAATCATTAAAAAAAAATCTTTTGACTCTTCTAGTTAAATTGGAAACACTGCATATTTTGCATAGAAAGTTAAACACGTTATAAACTGAGTACTCCTCAATGGTCCACTTGTCTTGACAATAACTACAAATAGAACCCATCCAATATTTTGCTAGTCATAAAGTTATTTAGATGGTCAAACTACATTAAAACCATTTACTTGAGTAGATACAAAAGTCTCATTGCTCCTAATGACTTCAGTGTCGCCTAGAAAATTGGTTCCCACAGTTCTATTTCACTAATGAAGTCATACAAACCATGAGGAAGGTGGCACTGTTGACCCTTCTGTTGCCGTATGCCAAATTTTAAAGGTAACTTGATAAGAGTTTTGGATACAGAGACAAAGCCCCCCTATGTGTAACCACATAACCAGGGGAATGCCAAACAAAGATGGTATAGAATGGAATTAGATAATTTCAGACAAGAGGAATGTAAAGTAATCCTTCTTGCCCTGTTTCCTGTACAATAGCATGTTCATACCTTTCTGATTCCCTTCTTTCCTTTTTCACCTTTAAGAGCAAATAAATACAATCCATGTTTTGTAACATGGATTAAAGCCATCTTAAGAGTGTTATAATTCCCCCAATTTCAAATACAATAAAATGTGCAAGACCCTCAGTCTTTGTTATAAAACTATACACTAACCTTTGGAAGAAGCATCTCGAAATAAGATGCATTACTAATAGCTCATTAAACATTTATTTACTCTGGTTCACAAACAGTTCAAGTCCTCATTATAATAATATAAAGAAAATAATATAAAATTAAGACATAGATTTCAGTTGATAGGTGGGAAATGTTTCATATGAGTATGTTTTCTCTTAAAATGATTAAAATGTACTTAAGAGTTCAGGTAGATATAGTAAGACATTAAAACGTGAATTACACTTTTACTACCTGAACACATGCTTCAACTTACATTCAAAGATCTGGAAATACATTACAGATATTCTTTAAAAATAAAAAATAGCTTTATGAGGAATGTAAGAAATAGTTAGGCATTGCTTTATCTCAGGGTAACCTGCACCCTGAATTGAAACTAAACAATTTCAGCCATCTAATATACAGACAATGTTTATTCAACATCATTTTCTCTGTCCATGGGTATTCAGTTTGTTATTTACAGCACAGTTAAAAGAATTAAACTTAATAAGTGGTCCCTGTGTGGGTCTTACCACTGGCAAGTACAATCATTTTCATAAAAGCAGGGAAAGGGAGAAGAGGGAATCTGTTCTGGAATAAAGGAGCATTAAGAGATGGCAAGGTATAGATCTTAATTGGATCCTAAATGGAATAAAACTGCTCTAAACATACTTGGGGGAGTATTGGTATTATGGGCTTGATATGAAATGATATCAAAGATAATAAAAACAGTAAAGTGAGTGTTATAGAATCAAAAATCCAAAATGAGTACATTCATTCAACGTCCTTTGTATAACCACATAGTTTGCTCAGCATGGGGGAAATAGATTAAGGAAAAGCAAAACAGGAGTAATACATGTTACAAATAAAATTGGTCCAAGAGGGGGTTTAAATTAAGAAAGTACATAAAGTACTATAGAAGACATAAGTGCAGAAAACAAGTCTTATCCTTGGTTAAGTTGCTTCTTTTTTTTTACCTAGTTTAAAAAAAACCAGTAACAATAATAAAATGAAACAGCTTTGGTTTTATTAAAACAATAATTACCACTACTGGAGATAAAGTTAGAATATTTGGTTTAGGATTTAAAGGCTATCTTTTCTGGTAATTTGCTGTAAAAGTTCTCTTCTTCCTCTGTAAAATAGAGACAATAACGACCATGACGAGGGCCTGCTGTGAGAAATAGCTTAACATTTCTGTACTGCTTTGTGGTAAGCATTTTCTACCCAATTTATATGTATTAATTCCTATGACCATAAAAATCCTATGCAGTAGATACAGATATCTCCAAAGTGCCACTGACAAAACGGAGGCAAGAGAGATCCAGTTATTTACGCAAGTCGTCCAGCTTGTAAGCAGTCAGCTGGTTAGCAATCAGTCTGGTTCTGAAACTTATACTCTCAGCATGAAACAACACAGGAAAGCAGTAGGTACACAATGGATTTAGGAAACTTCCATTTCTATCCCCAAATCATGTTTTAAAACCAGGCATAAATTATTTTCAGATGACCAATATTTTATACAACATATTCAAATGTTTCAAGAAGTAACATACATTATATGAAAACACTTGCCATCCATAAGGTGATATGTACATACATAGACTATTACTATGAGGGCTGCTAATTGAAAGTGACCTTATCTTGGAATGATGGGTCACATGTAGGAAGCAGGATATCTTGCAATAAATCCATCCATCTATAAATAATAGGCTATTTTCATAACACACATCAGTTATGGTTCACTCTAGATCTACAATCTCAAAGGATATACTTTGTCTTCGGGAGATGTGTGTGGGGAGGTTTCCTGTGTAAATCTTGTTGAAAATAGTAAATGTTTCCCCGAGGACCAATTAAGTATGATAAATCTCAAGTTGTTCCTCATAAAGTAAGAGAGTAAGCAACAAATTGTTTAAAAGTTGTTTTAAGATCATGCTTTTCTTACTTC
This sequence comes from Ovis aries, assembly GCF_016772045.2. Lineage (NCBI taxonomy): Eukaryota > Metazoa > Chordata > Mammalia > Artiodactyla > Bovidae > Ovis > Ovis aries. The sequence goes on from NC_056066.1 coordinate 13,399,906, forward strand.
CCACAGTAACTGTGGCACCATGATTTTATATAATTTGAGTTATTTTTATAGGTTGTGATAGAACTGTCTTTATCAAAAATTCCAATCCAAATCAGATTAATCTTTGGAATTGAAAATGGAGACAGTAGATAGCTGTTACAGGAGTTCTATGAAATCAAGATATACTAGTCAGAGTATATCTCTCAGGGTCTTTGGGAAAACAAAGTTTACCTAAAGCAACATAAATGAATCAACCAAGTGTTTACTGGGCTCCTAATACATACTTAACTTGTACAAGAATACTGAGGAGACTTTTGATTTTTGCTTATAGTATGGGAATAAAAAAATCAAATAATCACAAATGATTAGAAGGTGCTACCTAAGAAGTTCGTAATCACACTTTCTTGAATGCATCTGAACTCATCAGAGTATAGTTAAATCCTCAAACTTGTCTTATTCATCTTTGCATGTCTGGTACTAGGTTTGTGTTTCATATATAACAGGACTAAGTTTTATAAATGCTGTTTAAACTCTTGAATTGATAAATAGGAGTGAGTGCGAATACATATACCCATGCCTAATCCATGAACATTTGAGAAAATAAATGGGATGGCAATGAAAATGATATATTTAGGGTTTGGGGGCATGATCAGAGAAAAGTGACTTTTTTGTGGGATTTAGGAAAGCTATGATTCATTGTTCTCTTTCTGTCATTTACCCACTAGTGAATACAACAGACATAATTGAGATTTACCTGCAATTGTCTTCTTTGCAGCAAAAGCAATGAGTTACTTCCTGACATTAAGTCTAAGATCTGAGAATATTTTAACAGCATTATAAATAGGAATACATGACCTTCAATTTTCACCATATGTATATCCTACTTTCAACACATATTCTGGGGATTGCTATAACCTACCAAATCCTTCCATTCAAAATAGGATTTTACTGCTTTGGAGGTTGGCAAAAGAAAGAGTAATTGTTTAAAGCAACTATAATATAATAGTTTATCAATCCAATAATTTCCCAATATGAATGGCTTCTCCTTTCCAATAATTTCACCAACACCCGCCTCTCTTTAGACTGTCTTTGACCATTGAATGTGATGCAGAGCTGGGTAAAATAAATATGCTGATTAGCCAAAATAAATGGACCAATTGAGAAACAGACTTGAAAATATTTGGTTTTTGGAAAGTGCCCTGGATTTAATAAAATTTGAACTGAAAAATCAAACATTTGGACAAATTTTAATTTTTCTCCTTGAACAGGAAGTACTTTGCTGTGGAGAAAATGCATTCAGTTCTCTTGTGTATTCCATTAATTAGATTATAGCAGTGTTTAAGATTGGAATGTTTACTTTATGCTTATAATGCCTGTTATAAATAAGTAATCTTTGAAGCTCAAGATTGTCTTTTGAATCTAGGACATATTTAATGTCAGTTTTTGAGAATCATGAAAGCCAGTGAGAAATGTATGCAAAGTTCCTCAGCATAATATTTTAGTTCCATTATTCTATCAGAAATACTATCATTAAAATAATTCTCTACACAAATTCTTCCATTAAAAAAAAATAGCAATGGTGAACTTCGAGCTATCCCAATATAAAAGCACTTTGATAAGTACTCTCCGTGAATTATTTCATTTGAGCAACAAACACAAGACAAAGTAAGTTGGAACAATCTAGTTTTTAAAAATGAAAATACATAAATAATTCTATTTGTTGTTATTATTGACTGGCTAAGTCAGGTCCAAATTTTTGCAACCCCATGGATACTGCCAGGCTCCCCTGTCCATGAGATTTGCCACCAAGACCCTCAGGGTTGCCGTTTCCTTCTCCAGGGCGTCTTCCCTACCCAGGGGTCAAACCCCTGCATTGGTAGGGGGATTCTTTACCACTGAGCCACCAGTAAGTGTTAGTCACTCAATCGTGCCTGACTCTAAGACCCCATGGATTGCAGCCCACCAGGCTCCTCTATCCATGAGATTTTCCAAGCAAGGATACTGGAGTGGGTTGCCATTTCCTTCTCCAGGGGATCTTCCCAACCCAGGGATTGAACCCAGGTCTCCTGCACTGCAGGCAGATTCTTTACCGGCTGAACTACAAGGGAAACCCACCAGGGAAATTCCCAAACTATTCTGTACTACTGCCAAAATTGATCTAATAAGCTAGACTAGTACTAATTTCTCACTTTGCATACTACTAGCCATAAATTTGAAATTCCAAACAGACCTAGAATTTTAATTCTCAAATGTTGTATGGAACCAGTTTTCCTGTCTTATAAATAAGGGGACATTCACTGGATGATTATTTGTTCAGTTTTAAGTTAATGTTTATAAAATGAAGGAGAAATATAGTTAGATACTTATTTTTGAGGGTGGGTAGGAGTGAGTCTCTGTAAAGATCAGAATACATTTCTAGTATCTTAATAGAGGAATACTAGTCCCACTAGCACTAAAAACTGATTCCGCTCCATATTCCACTAATACTTTAGACATAATTTGTATTTTGTTCTCAATATTCTTTTTTTTTTTAACTAAACTGGTATAATGAACGCAGTATTTGATTATGTTTTCCAAAGTGTTCTGAACGTGACTGCAACTGAGAGCTGGCCAGTGTCCATAAGTAAAGTCAAGTCACTCAGTCGTGTCCGACTCTTTGTGACCCCGTGGACTGCAACCCACCAGGCTCCTCAGTCCATGGGATTCTCCAGGCAAGAATACTGGAGTGGGTTGCCAGCATATACAGAAAAAAACAGCATCCTGTCCCGATATATGAAGTGTGGAGCAAGTCCGCTAGCATTTAATCTACTGGCTTTCAGGGCTGTGTTTTTCCTAAGAGTATTGATGTGGAGCTTAAACATGAAGCCTTGTTGATGGGAACGTTTCCCTATTACATGGCTGTTAGTATCACAGTGATAATTTGATTAGGAAATCAGTCTTAAAGTGAATATTTTACTTTTTGTTATCCATAAATAATTATGTTCCCATCTTTATTTTGTGCCAAATACCTAGTGAATACTTACACAGACCACCTCTGTTGTGAGGGTCCTTTGGTTCTTCAGATATCCAATTTTGGGAAGAGAATTATTTGGGTTACAAATTATAAAAGTGAATGTGGTGGTCAAGAATCGTACCTAAGAGCTCTTTCTGTTAGTCAGTGTTGACATCTGTCTCCATGGTTTATAGCTTTGTATCTTTGACAAGCTACTCACACTCCCCAGATCTCTCTCCTTAGCTGTAATGCAGAAATAGAGAAAAGCAAACTCTTCAGGTGTTGGGAATATTCCATGAAAAGCTATATAAGGGATTTGGGGATAGTGTTTGTTATATAGTAAGAGCTAGGAAGTTATTTTAAGTTGTCAACTACTTCTCGAAGTATCTTGATTTTCAAATGCAGTGTCCTGGCGTGCTCCAGTCCATGGGGTTGCAGAGAGTCAGACACAACTTAGTGACTGAGCAACAACAATTCTACAAATATCTAATACTAGTTCCCATATTTGAAATGGGGTGGTTTATATTATTTGAGATGAAAAATAAAAGTAGTTTTCCCTTCAATCTCATGTTTACCAACTTAGAAAACAGCACTATTTCTGAGGTCAATATGGGAAAGTAAAGATCCATCTCAGTTAGAGAGAGGTCACCCTACTTGAAATAAATAATTTCAAAAATGTCTGAGCACCATTGCACATTTCTTCTCTTACTTGAGATAGTGAACTCCATACAGATAAGATGACATTATATTTACCCTTACAGTCTGCACTGTACCTACTGTTTTACACCAAGTAGACATCCAATGAAAATTCTAAATTCTACTGAAATGCCATTATCTCTTAATAATTTTGTATATTTTTCGAAGTAGTTGAAGTTTCATACCTTGCATTCTCATATGGTGCACTCTAAGGCAAGCCTTTCCTTTGGGAAGGACCTCTCTTTAGAACTGATTGTAATGTCTCAGGAGTGAATAAAATATCCTGCATGGAAGTATCTATTACTATCACCTGAGAACAGAGGAGAATGGAGGAAACATGATTGGGACATGGCATGGAGAGCTTTTCTTTACTTTCCTTTGGTGGGGACATAAAACCTTAAATTATAGCATGCTTCTGCATAAGAACATGGTTTGTATATAAGCTTGCTAGGCTACCATAATAAAGTACCACAGACTGTGTGGCTTCAACCACAGAAAGTAATTTTCTCCCAGTTCTGGAGGCCAGAAGTCAGAAACCAAGGTATGGATGGGGGCATTTCTTCTGAGGTCTCTCTTGGCTTATAATGGCCATCTTTTCCCTGTGTCTTTCCCCTGGCTTGGCTGTGTCCTGATCTCCTCTTCTCTCAAGGACACCAGTCCTACTGGATTAGCAGCCTCATTTTACCTTAATTTACTCTTTGAAGGTCTTATCTCCAAATATAGTCACATTCTGATATATAAGACCTGAAGACTTCATATGTGAATTTGGGCAAGGTATGATTCAGCCTGTGAGATTATGCTATGGAATGTTGCTGAAAGTGAAAGTGGCTCAGTTGTGTCCGATTCTTTGCGACCCCATGGACTATACAGTCCGTGGAATTCTCCAGGCCAGAACACTGGAGTGAGTAGCCTTTCCTTTCTGCAGGGGATCTTCCAAACCCAGGGGTCAAACCCAGGTCTCCCACACTGCAGGCAGATTCTTTACCAGTTGAGCCACAAGGGAAGCCCAAGAATACTGGAGGGTAGCCTATCCCTTCTCCAAGAGATCTTCCTGACCCAGGAATTGAACTGGGGTCTCCTGCATTGTAGGTGGATTTCTTACCAACTGAGCTATCAGGGAGCCCTATGTAATGTTGCTGGAATATAGCAAAGGGACTATATATGCAAGCAGACATTCTTTAGACTCAAGAACTTGTTCTTTTGCCACCCATTGAGCCGAGGAATAATCTCACCCTGCTTATTTCTTTCAGTCAAGTGTCCTGTCTCTTCGCTTATCCTTGGTGTCATCTAAGAGCATGGGCTTCCCAAGCAGTGCTGTGCTAAAGAACCTGCCTGCCAATGCAGGAGACTTGAGAGATGAGGGCTTGATCGCTGGGTCAGGAAGATCCCCTGGAGAAGGACATGGCACCCCACTCCAGTATCCCTGCCTGGGAAATCCCATGGACAGAGGAGCCTGGTGCACTACGGTACATATTGTTACAAAGTGTCCAACACTACTAAAGCTATTTAGCACACATGCATCATTTAATTCAGGATGGTATATCCCTTAAGATGACAAGAATAGAGATGTGACTTATTTAGTATACGTATTGATTCATTCAACAATATTTTGAGTACTTCCTGTGCTGCGCATCCATATTTTGAGTTGTGTACCTGGTAAATACAGTTATCCAGGACAAGTGATGGAAGAACTTCTCAACATACACATTCCCTACAGAGAAAGCATTTCTTGCTCCATATTCAGAGGGAAACTAACCCGTGAGATTCTTCCCAAGAAAGATTCCTAGACATGTAAGTTCAGCAACCATTGTGTAATGAATTCCCATGCAACTGCATTAATGAGCATTAGCTGTGAGTAGTTCTGCATCCCAAAAGTCTGTGCAACTCTTAGGACATGGACAGTTTTGTCACTGAACCTGTGGATCTAGGAAAGAAAGCAAAACCCCAGTGTGACTGACCTTATATTTTCCAAGACAGATAGATGGACAAACATAATTATAGCAATTGCCTATGTAGAGACATAAAAATAATGATTAGTCATTTATAGATACCTATCTACCTATTTAATCTATCCACCTATCATTAATCTATCTTAATCTTCCAAATACATTTTTCTTGGTATCTTTCCAGACACTCATGAATTACAGTGATTCTTACTCTACAAGATGAACACTCTGTAGAAAGACATCGCTTCCAGTGTTGCCTGTCTTGCATCAGTATCTAGAATATTGAATCTAGCATCTTCACTTACATCAAAATGCCATCTCATTAACTGTCAGTCCTGTAAATCAGCATTTCAAATTTCTGGATTATATTCAGAGGGTACTGAGTTGCCCTTTTCCTTGCATGATGTATTGTGACTTTTTTACAGCAAAATATAACTGTAGATGCAGAATAAAACTATAGTCTCTGACTTTTTTTGGTTTGTTTTCCCTTTGCAATTGTTGCAAACTTTCAAAATTGCAACTCCTGCTATTAATTTCAACTGATATTTTCAACTCTCTTAACCCAGAATTCACATCCGACAGCTGTAAAGGCTTTCAGCCATAATAAATCTCTGCCTGACTTTCCAAAGCAAACAGTGTTGAGGAGAGTGATCCCTCCAATAACATTTTGTCAGCTCAAATCACCACCACAACATAAGTGATTCAGACAGTCTGAACTGACTCCAGGCTTCCCAACCTCCGGTCCTTATTTCCTATTTTCTTTTACTTATGACCTGTTCTTAATACTCTGAAGAGTCTGAAAATGCTGTGTCCATTCCTCAAGACTGGCTAAATGCCCATTTAGCACATTTTTCTCTCCTCTCACTCAGAGAAGATTCTGCCTTTGTGACCTGCTTAGTCTAGTTCATCTGAAAACTCAGTTTATTCAGGCCTGCTAATTTTGAAAAAAAGAGTTGTTAAACTGTAATAATATAAAATAAAAATTTTAGTAGCAAATCTCTGCTTCCCATATGGCTCAGTGGTAAAGAATCTGCCTGCAAATGCAAGAGATGTAGGAGATGCAGGTTCGATCCCTGGGTCAGGAAGATCCTCTGGAGGAGGAAATGGCAACCAACTCCAGTATTTTGCTTGGGACATCCCATGGACAGAGGAGCCTGGCAGGCTACAGTCCAAGGGGCTGCACAGAGTCTGACACAACTGAGCACACATAACACACAACAAACACACACACACACACCTGAGCACACACGCATGTAGCAAGTTTCCACTTTCTCTATTCACAGAAAGTAAGTGAACCAGAGTGGTTTTCCTCTGTATGTTTACAGTTAATTCAGACTGTGATGCTCACAGAGTGTATCCCTCTCCGTGGGACTATAAATGATGGTTGAGTGAATTAATGAGCTTCCTTGGAGCAGGATTCTATGAACAAAAGTTAGATCAAGCCACATGAGCCTGGTAAAGAAATGCATATACTGTCTAAAACCATGCTTTTCAAATAGCAAATAATGCAACAATTAAGAGCCCAGAGCCTTTGAGTCAAATCCATCTTTGAATACTGGCTCCGCCTCTTAGATCAGTTTGACCATGGGCACACGGGTCTCATCTATAAACTAGGGGTTAATTACCCACCTAATTAAGTAAAACAGGGCTTGTTTTTATTGCTGCTAGCAGTGTCTGGGTTTTAAGTCAGACTATGTTCTTGACTTTGGATGAAGTGTTGGCCCTAAAGCAACTGGAAAACCTGTACTTTTCCAAATAATTCACTCACTGTAGTTTTTCAATCCAGTTTCATTAAGATATAATTAATATATAACATTGTTTTGGGTTAAAGCTTACTACATAATGATCATATACCAACAGAAAGACAGAGACAAGTAAATTCATTATTACGATAATAAATTTATTTCACATCCATCGCCTGACATTGTTACAATTGTGTTTCTTTGTGATGAGAACTTTTAAGATCTACCCTCCTTGTAAATCTTTAATTTGAATAATTCTGGCTAAAAATGAGCATCCTTTATCCTCTCCCTATAGGCTACTTCAGAAAAAACATATTTTGGTATTATTATATTGTGAAACAAACACAAAGTAAATATTATGACTCTTATAAATAAGAGTGTAAAATATCAGTCAGCATAAGAGCTAACAGCTACGAAAGAAAGAAAAGTTTGAGCTAGGTTCTATGCCCAGAATCAATCAATGAAAATATCTTTAAAAAATTCACTATCATTTAACATTAATTTTGAAACAAAACTGAAAAAATTACTTAAGGGTGTCAGGAGGCATGTAGAGTAATGAATGATTAAGAATCGGGGCTCTTGAGCCAGATACTTGATTCAAATTCCCTACTAATTCTGTCATTTTGCTAATATACAGGTTATTTAATCCCTCTGGGTTTTAATTCTTTTGACTATACCTAAAAGATAATAAGAGTATCTACTTCACAGGAGTTCACAGAATTTAATGAGCTAATATACAGCTCAGAACAACACTTGGTACAAAAAATTGCTCCCCAAATATTAGTATTATCATTATTAGCAAAGCAGGGCACTGACTAGAAAACTGAATGAATTTGCCTAAGGTCACATCATTAGTTCATGATAGAGGCTGGATTTTACTTGGAGCTTCATAGACATATTGCATTCTTTATTTGATAACAAATAGGTATTGTTTACTATGAGCATCGTGCTACGGACTGGAAAAGCAATGATAAGTAAAGCAAGTTATTTTGTTAGGTCTTACTTACAGTCTAGCTTTGGAAAGAATGATACCATATGTGTGGGTGTGTGGGTGCTACTGCGTGCAACTGATAGAGGGCATGGAGGCATCCAGAGTAGGAACCACCTCTCAGTGCCAGAGAAGCTTCATGGAAAAAAATAACCGTCAAGCAAAGAGAGAGAAAGTGAAAGACTGAAGGGCTGTGAGCTAACAGCTAGGCAAAGTGGCCAAGGCCCTCAACATCTGCATGCATCAGCCCCATAACTAGTTTTCACACCTAGAAAAGCATCAGTGAGCATGTGTGTGTGCTTAGTAGCTTCAGTGTGTCCAACCCTTTGCGACCCCATGGACGGTAGCCTGCAGGCTCCTCTCTCCATGGGCTTTCCCAGATAAGAATACTGGAGGGGGTTGCCATGCCCTCCTCTGGGGGATCTTTCTGACTCCGGGACTGGACCCACATCTGCCCTGCAAGCAGATTCTACACCCACTGAGCCGCCTGGGAAGCCCCTTATTAATGAGCATGGATCCTATGAAAACTGGCAAGCCTAAGGATAATTCCATAAACTCAATAATTTGAATAAAATAGCCGCAAAAGCACAAAAGCTCCTAATGTTTCCCTTTTTTTTTCTTTTCTTCTTTCTCTTCTTCTTCTTTTTTTTTTTTTTTTTTTTGAAGGATTAATGACTGTTTATAGAATTCTAAGCCAAAGCCTTTTCAAACTCAGGCCATCTAAGTGCAAAGTGTGATTAATAGCCCTGTGAGGTTAAATGTTTGATTATATGGGGAAAAAAGAAAGTTGCTACTGTTGGTACAAATGGACTTGGTGTGTAACAGAAAGAACACTGAAAAAGAAGTAAAAACATACACTGTTCCTCTTTTAGCTCTGGTTGTTGAACGTATTCTCTACTTAAAAACCTTTTTTGTTTGCTTGTTTAGGAAACAACTATTTCTGTTCTTCAAATAGTTGAGAGTATCAACTTCTGGCTTTAAATACCTCAACTTTACTGAGCCTTTTTAAAAAAGAAAGAGAGCGAGAGCTTGAGAGGGAGAGATTGAGTTATTAACACTTGGCATTGGTTATGAGCAGAAATCTGTAACACTGAAGATAACAGTTTTGCTTGTAGAGCAATCTGGGCTTTCATCTTTCAGAAACTATAGTGGTACCTTTTAACTTTGGGATCCTATTCTCCTGGATGCACAGCCCATCAGACAAGGCAATGATTCTGTTAAAACTCTCTCAGTTTGCACGAGTACTGAGAGTAACTGTAGAATTTTCATCACATTTCCAGTTTTGTAAATACACTAGGTAACTAGATAATTGAATCTGGTTTCCTTCAATGTATTCCCTTTATGTAAGTATACACTAGTTCAATGCTTCCTTTCTTCTCCAAATTCATAAGTCATTTACAGAATGCCGTGTTGTTCTGTGATGATTAAAAACAGTTAATAAGTTCATGCCAAGTAAAAGAAAATAGTAATGGGACCGCCCAAGAAGATTAAATAGGAAATAAGGGATAAAAATCTTTGCCCCAAGCAATACTTGGTTCATAACATGCTGCTGATGTTTAAGACTTCATCCCATTCTCCAAAATTCTTACTACGTTCACTTTACTCATTTTATAAACCCAAGGTCAGACATTAAACTACATATAAAGGAAAAGGGGCAAATATTTGTAATTTTATAACAAATTAACTATTCCTCACTTACCTTTCCAAAAAGCTTAATAATATTCATGCTTCCAACATAAAGTATACACTAGGGGTTGTTTTAGCCTGTTGATATTTTATTCTAACAACAGCAATAATAACAAAGGAGCTTACACTTATACAGACCTCATTATACACCAGACACTGTTCTAAGCACTTCCATGTAACAACTCAACTATCCTTACACAATCCAATGAGGTAGGTCCTATTTTTATCCTCATTTTACATTTAAGGAAACTGAGCCACAAAGATTAGATAAATTGCCTATTAATGCCATTCATAGTGAGACTGGAGGGTGCTAATGTTTCACCAAATAAGCCAATAAATTTTGTGCAAGAGCTAACCTGAGGCTGAATCCATCATGGGACTCGTGGTTTGGGTGTCCCAGTGAAACAATATAACATATTATTTGAATATGGCTCATACAAATGAGCTCACCTCCTTGAGCTGTTTGTTCATGGTGCCTCCTAAGGGAGGCTTTCTTGACACCTTTTTTACAATGATACCACTCTTCCCCAAATGAACCTCTTCTTCTGCTCAATTTATTTTTATCTATGTTACTATGTTACTATTTTTTATCTATGTTATCTACCATGTTGCTGCTGCTACTGCTAGGTCGCTTCAGTCGTATCTGACTTTGTGCGACCCCATAGAAGGCAGCCCACTAGGCTCCTCTTTTCCTGGGATTCTCCAGGCAAGAATACTGGAGTGGGTTGCCATTTCCTTCTCCAATGCATGAAAGTGAAAAGTGAAAGTGAAGTCGCTCAGTCATGTCCAACTCTTCGCAACCCCATGGACTGCAGCCTATCAGGCTCCTCCGTCCATGGGATTTTCCAGGCAAGGGTACTGGAGTAGGTTGTATAGTAACCATGTTACTATATGTGTTATATATTTTTGTCTTAAATTGTATATCTCTTCACTAGAATACAAATCCCACCCGGACAATATTCCTTAGTTGACACTCTACATGGTTCCTGGACAAAATCGATGCACCATAAATGTTAGTGGAATAAATGAATGAATGGATATTTTGACACTCTTTCCCAGTCATATAAATATTACAGAGACAGACAACTGACACTGAATTTTTTATGAGTAGTTACCTGCCTTGATCTAGTCAGTGTTTCATTATTAATAATTGAAAAATTGAATAATATGATAAATAATTATTCATTATTTAACACTGCAAGATTTTTTGTTTCTCTTTAGTGATTGCTCTTTATATATATAAATGGGGGAGTTTCAAATGCAATTTTATTTATTTCAGCAAATTGGAAGAAGTTAGACTTTGGAAATGTTGCTCTTTGAGCCTGTGGAGAACTTCTCTGCCAACCCTTTGCCAGGATCATTCTCTCCGGATTAACATTAACACAACATCTGACTAATAACAAAGAAAAATATGGGGGAAAAATAGACTGTTGATTTGTGCTTATTAGCCCTTTGTCTTCTGTATACACACATATATACACACACATAATAATCTGATAAACGTCCGGTGGGACGGAAGTCAAGTAAAAGCATCTTTTCAATATTAATTTTGAAACTATTTTATTTTGGTGACTTTATTTTCAATGATTAGTTGCCAAACAAAGATTTGTTTCCTGCTACATATTTCTCCAGTATTTTATTCTTACACTTATATTAGTTTGTTTTTCAGTCGCTAAGCTGTGTCCAATACTTTGTGACCCCATGTACTGCAGCATGCCAGGCTCCTCTGTCCTCCACTGTCTCTCAGAGTTTGCTCAAATTCATGTCCATTGCTTGGTGATGCTTACTTTTTTATTAACTAATTTTTATTAGTCTTTGTTACCAAGAGACAGTCCTGTTTAAACGCATTAAACTTGTTATCTCATTTAAATCTTAAAAAAAAAACCCTAAAAGGTAAGTGTTATCATCACCCCCATTTGCAGAGGAGGGCAGGGATGGCTTGAGCCATTAAGTCACCTGCCTCAGGTCATGCTGCTATTACAGATTAGTGCAAGACTTAAATCCAGGCAGTCTCGCTTCCCCAATTTTTTTTTTTTTAACAATTATGCTCTAACTATGTTCCAGTACTTCCCATTTTAAGTGCCTAACATAATACTTAGTTAATCCCTCTTCTCTCCTCTTCTTTCTCTTTTTTCCCTTCTTTTCCCTTTCTTCCTCCACCTTCTTGCTTTTCAAGACTCATATTTAGAGATTCATATTACTGGTACTTCTGCTTTTTGTATCAGCTGGGAAAATAGTCCCTTCAAAAGAATAATATTCATGACAATTAATTATCAAACTGAGTGGATTATACTTTTCATATTTGTTCTATCTCTAGGGTTTTAGATTTTCTTTATGGTCATAATCTCAATTATATGTTCCTTGTGGCTGAGGCCTCATACCATTCACATTCACACTCATTAGCATTTACTAAACATTTAATATTCCAGGTCCTATGTTAGGCAGTCCACAACCATGATTCATTTTAAGTCTTACACCAGTGACAGAAAAACCTCAAAGTCAAGAACCCATTCTCTTGTACCAAGTGGTCTCATGTGCACTAACCATATGAAAACAGCCAAAATAAGTATCGATTCTTTTTAAAATGCCTGACATTTCCTTTCTGTGCATTTGGAAGTTCTGGTACCCAAAGTTATTTCTTTATAAGAGTTCTGTGTACATATCTGACACAGTTAAAGTCTACATGGCAAAATAAGAAAACATATTACGCGAAAATGGTTTTAAAATTTGTCTTTAAAAGGATCACATCACAATCCATATTTATTGGATTTCAATGCTTTTTCAGCAACTTCTGTCAGTGCAAACAACTCTTGATTCTTGTCCCTCTCAAAACAAATCCACCTGAAAGAAGAAATGCTTTGCAAGGTGTGATCACGATGGAAAAGACATGTATAGTCCTGCAAGGTGGAGATGGCTCTTCTGAGAAATACTGCCATAACCGAGTCTGCCAGGAAGGTACTGCCTCTCTGTGTTAAATGCATGTACACATTTAAGAAATGATTCACAAGTGCATCACCGGTGCTCACTTCAAAGCTAAGCATTTCTGTGAATCCCTGGTAAAAAATAAGGGTGTGGCTTTTGTATTATAAACTAGCAGCAGGAGTGAAGAGGACTAATGAGAAAGGGAAAGATAGCTGGAAGCACAAGTGAGACATCTTATCTTCACTGATGAAACATTCCAGTCCCTGGACACACAGAAGATACAACAGAGAGATATATAGAGAAATCAAACATGGGGCAAAAAAACAAGACAAACAAGAGGCCACAAACAATACAAATCCATGAGAAGACTGAGACTGGCTGCAACTCTTCAGTACAAGAAATAGCCCGCAGTCCATAAACACTCTGAAAGCGAAAGTGATTCCCTTTTAAGTTTTGCAAGGTGATGACAGCTTCCTGCAGATTGGCCTTTAACTGATCAAATTTCAGCAGCTCATTCAGCTCCAAGGCCAAGTTCTCATCCTATGTAATAGTGGAGGTTTGCTCAGACAAGCGCCCATATGGTAGGTTTTGCTGTTCAAAAGAACTTTTCCTCCCCATAGACTTTTCAGGCAACTGGAGGCCAGTATCTCTAATGCACGCCTGAGTCTGAATTTAAGATTTTCACAGTTGCAAACCAATGTTTTCATTATAAATGCAATGGTGCAGCAAGACTTACTATCCACAATATTAAAGCTTAAAATCACCCTGAGTAGCAAGTTCCTAAATAACAACTTGCAACCTTGAGATACCATTGGCTTTGGAATATTTCTATTATAACTTGATTTATTCAGGGAAACAACAAACTTTTTAATGGCTAGAAAAGCCAACATTCCATAATTCTTCTCTTGTATGTTGTATGATATGTGATATCTTATACGATAACTAAGGAAAACATATTTGGAAGAGAAAATACTGGAGATTCAAACTTATTTCATGCAGTGATTTCTCCCCAGTGGGAAATAAAGAAAGTGTGTGTGTGTGTGTGTGTGTGTGTGTGTGTGTGTGTGTGTGTGAGAGGGAGAGAGAGAGAGAGAGGAATGTCTGAGAAAATGTATTTCGTATGTCTGAATTATGTCTTTCAAGACCCCATATGATGTTTTCCGGCTTCTAAAATTTTCCAGGGTTGCCATCCAGAGTCAACACACTATTTAAATGCAGAGACCACCATCACCAGCTCAGGGCAAAAGACCTGAACAGTCACAATCGCTTAATATTATCAGTGAAGGCTTCTTGGGAAATTGTCACTCACAGGCAGGGGTCTCTGTATCACAGAGCAAATCCTCTGAGATCCTCAGTCTCTCCTGCTGAAACTTCATCTTCCACGGCTGCCTTGGGGTCACTCCCAAACAGCAGGGCACCAGACATGTTACCTTACGAGGAGCCATACCTCAGTACAAGAGGATGGAGTTTCAGTATCGGCTCAAAGCCTTTTTACCTTGGAGACTTGACAGTAAGTCAGGACCTTGCTGTAACATGATCATTTGTTGTTTTAGAATGTTAATCGCTCCACTGAGTTATCTAGTTATTTGAAAAATAAAATAAGAACCGCATTGAGATAAATTAACCCTTCTTTCCCATGCCAAGGAGAGAGTTAAAAATTATTTAATTACTGAACATATTGCTAATGCCCTTCTGATAGTTTGGAATTTCAGATCTGAAGTCAAAAGGAATGTTTTATCTGAATTTACTCTAATTCATAGCTTAGGTCCTAACTCTCATTTGTGAATTCGTGCAAGTCACTCAAGGCTGTCTTAGATGTCTGAGTTACTTGGGGCTCATCATTATTATTTTTATACATAGGAAGGAGGGGGGCTCCAGCGTTTTGAAATTAAGCTTCCAACATCACCACTGCAGCCTGTGAGAATAGAGGGACTTGGGATGTTGTCCCTACGTGCTGATTTGATCCCGCTGACTCGCCCTGCTCATTCCTCTGGGCTGGCTTGACATGAAGAGCAAATAACAACAGCATTAATCCCCAGGATTTGGAAAGGGAGGTGGGGTTTGGAGTTCTCTTTCTCTCTTTCTCCAAGAGAGCAGTTGAGACTGTGTGGCAGCAGTCAGCAAGACAGGCTGCTCAAGTTATGCTCCACACTGTAAGTCACCCTTGAAGTGGGGGGTGGGGTGGGGTCTTCTGTTCGTTTTGTTCCTTCCAAAGTGAGAACTGGTGCCCTCTCTGTAGCAAATGTGAGCAGGAAGGGCTGAAAAAGGAACCATGAACTGGTAACAAGAAAAAGTCACTTGCTGTCAACCACACAGGGAGCTCAACCCAGTGCTCTGTGACAACCTTGAGGGGTGGGATAGGAGGGAGCTGGGAGGGTTGTTCAGCAGGGTGGGGACATATGTCTGCCTGGGACTGACTCATGTTGATATATGGCAGAAACCAACACAATATTGTAAAGCAATTATTCAACAACAACAACAAAAACCTTTGCCCACAATGCACTTTTTTCTCCTGCCACTCAAGAAAGAATCTTTATTCTTTTCCTGGAGTGAAGCATGTGGGTAGATCTTGATTCAGGCTGAGATTAAGTCTCCTGGTTTAGGAGGAATATGTGAGGAGAAAACAGCTGGGCTAATCATGGTGCCCTCGGGCCAGTGCTTCCCTGTTGGCTCAGATGTTAAAGTGTCTGCCTGCAATGAGGGAGACCTAGGTTCGATCCCTGGGTCGGGAAGATCCCCTGGAGAAGGAAATGGCAACCCACTCCAGTATTCTCGCCTGGAGACTCCCATGGATGGAGGAGCCTGGTAGGCTACAGTCCATGGGGTCGCACAGAGTCGGACACGACTGAGCGACTTCACCTTCACTTTCAGGCCAAAACTTGTATTCTGAAGAAATTAGAAGTTTCTTCAGTTGGAAATATATTCATTAAGGGTCTCTTAAGTGCAAAGCTGGAAGTTTTGAGGATTATAATACACTTGGGGGATATATTCCTAACAACCAATAGTTCAACGATTTGAAAAATCAGATTTACTTTATAAATCACACATCTAAAATAAGTAATTCTAGAAGTTATTAAACAAATTATGGAATTAGCTACAGCATATTTGTTAAAGATTGTTTTGAAAATATTTCCTTTAAACTTGCAGTGTAGAATAGTTGAATCATATTTCAAGTTTTATCCATGATATCTATAGCAATAAACTCTTCAAGAAGTGTCAGGGTATTTAGCATCATGTACTGGCCTCCAAATCTTTTACAGAGTCTGAAAACTTGCTAAACATTTGTAAGAATAGTTTGCCTTCTGACTTTTCTGTCATACCGAAAGCCATTTTCAGCTAGAGTTGCCTATTAAAATATAGAAATCATTACCCAATTGATTAACTACCAATGCCACACACATCTGCCTCACTCTAAGTGGTTCAATAAATGATGCTTGACATCTTTATGGTTACTCAATTGAACACCTCCAAATCTTTTGGTCAACTGACTGAAAAGAAGGCATCATCCTTCAGAACGGGAAAGCCAAAGAAGATATAAAAGAAAAAAAAGAGGGAAAAACAAGATGATGATACACAACCTCTTTTTAAATGTTTTCATTGATGTATTTTCAAATACTGAAATATGATTTTCCTTCTCAAGAATTCAGGCAGATCCCTAGAGAGAGAAGAACACGATGCCGTCATGTTCAATTGGACTTGTGAAACAAATAAAGACATGGTTTGGAAGATGATCAAGATCTCTGAAACTTATCAACACAGTCAATGGAAATGAGTCGAGGGCCTCTGCCTTCTTAGTGAGGGCACTTAATTGTTTCATTCTGTGCTTCCTTTAGTGAGTTGCTAGTCTGTTCCTTGATCCTATGTTCTCAGTTTTGTGCTCTTTTGCAACCCCATGCACCATAGCCTGCCAGGCTCCTCTGTCCATGAGAATCTCCAGGCAAGAATACTGGAGTGCCTTGCCATGCCTTCTTCCAGGGGTCCTGATCCAGGGATGAAACCCACGTGTCTTATGTTTCCTGCATTGGCAAGTGGATTCTTTATCATTAGCTCCACCTGGGAAGCCCCCACTAGTATCTTCAGGAGCCCTGAAAAGTCAGAATTTGCAGCCAGGTCGCTAAAGGTCATAGAATCTGTAATTTGATAACATCTTTCTCAATTGCTTGAATTTAAACTATAACAGTATATTTCTCTTTCAAGATCTAAGATAGAAACCAGTTGGGAGGTGTCACAAATTAAAAATTGTTGGAAATGAATCATTCCAATAGCTTATGCTGAATACTGTTTTATTTTGGAAAAAAAAATTAATATTACAGTGAAAAGAAGCTTCTCTTTTTCAAAATGCCCAGTCATTTTTAGAGGTTAGGTAATAGATGACATATTTGCTACAGTTTAAATGTATTATCTATTTATATAGTTTTTTTCTAAGGAGGGGCTTTCTAACTTTTAGAAAATTTAAATCATATTTTTAAGGTTAAATATTACAAAATTGTAACCTGTAGTAAATAGAAATTAAAATATAAAGTCAAAGCCTTCTTTTTAAACTAGAGAATATAGAAAATGCATAAAATAAAAAGAAACATCTCAATAACTGTAGTTACTTCTCCTTTGTATTTTTCCTCCCAAAACAGCACTCTATAAGCAGAGTCAATTAATTCATCTGAATGTATTTTTCCTTTGATTTCTTCAAACACAAAGCCCTAAAACCTTGTCTTATAGAGAACTGTTAAACCTCTTTTGAAATTAGTTGAATTCAGAAGAGGAATATTAGGCAGAAAAATATGCATCCATTCAGGCCAAGAAGTGCTAATTTCAGCCCATTTCTGGGACTAAAATGTATTAATCCAATTTCCCTTATCCCAGTATCATACCAATTACATGCAGTTATCCTCCTAATTAAACTTCTTATCAGTTTTCGATTGAACTCATCCTTCCACAAGTGAGGTCAGGATCACCTGGAGGATCCATTCTCTTGTGACTGCTGGGTCCCATCCAAAGCTACTGAGTAGGCATTTCTGGGATGGGTCCTGGAATCAGCACGTTCTATAGGCTCTTAGAAGACTGAGAATTATTGGTCTAACTCATGTCAGCTCATCCATATTAGCTGGTTGATATAATACTGGACTAATTGACTATGCCTGCTGAAATCAGTGTTTATTTCATCACTGGTGTCACACCCCATGTTTCTTAACCTTATTCTGTTGTATTTTCATAGTACCTCTTTGTCTTTCTTTAAATTTGACTTTTCTCAAATGATCCACTATGCTTCAAAACTATTATCTCTTCCTATTTCACTCAACTTTGTATATACTGTGTGATCTTCTAACAAAATGTGATCTTCTAACCAGGATACTGTGTGATCTTCTAACACTTCTAACCAACTTGGTTAACACTTCTAACCGAATGTTCCTTAAACCCAGAATTCATTGAATGAATGAATGGATTCAGGAGGGATCTTGGCCTTTGTTCTAAAACCATAATATTCCTCCTCATTTGAAACACGCTACCAAATTATTCTGTATCCTTCTTCTAATTTAGTTAAGACACAATGTGATGGATTTTTTTTTTTCTATTTCTAGGTACTATGGATATAAAGATGACTAGAGCATATGCTCTTGTACATGAGCAGTTCAAAAACAAAAGTGAAGAGCTCATTAAGCAGTCACCTTCCTCTCAGCTTAATTCAGCCTCTGATTCATATTGTGTTATTTTATCCTTGAGCGGTATCCCAGATGACCCTCCTCTCTCTCTATCTAATTTATCTATTGAGAGGGAGAGACAGAGAGAGAATATATATATATATATATATCTCCAAAAAGACCTTAGAACTTCTTGTGGTAAAGAATCATAAATTTAATAATTATTGGTGAGTGTCTTACAGTGAGTAAATAATGAATACCTGCTGCTGTTGCTGCTGCTGCTAAGTCGCTTCAGTTGTGTCCGACTCTGAGACGCCATAGACGGCAGCCCATCAGGCTTCCCCATCCCTGGGATTCTCCAGGCAAGAACACTGGAGTGGGTTGCCATTTCCTTCTCCAATGCATGAAAGTGAAAAGTGAAAGTGAAGTCACTCAGCCATGTCCAACTCTTTGCGACCCTGTGGACTGCAGCCCACCAGGCTCCTCCATCCATGGGATTTTCCAGGCAAGAGTACTGGAGTGGGGTGCCATTACCTTCTCCTGAGACCCCCTTAAAAAAGGTTGAATCGTGTCACCTTCTCCTGAGACCCCCTTAAAAAAGGTTGAATCATGTCATTAGAAGACATTTGAAATCATTATGGAGGAATCCCTAAGAATCTCTCAGGACCTCATCAAGAAGTTACCTGTTTATTTTTCTGAGAATTTCAATACTTTTTAAGTATAACCCCATTCAAATATCATATGTTATATCCTAATTGAAAACTCCAACTTAAACTCTCCCTCTCTTCTTTGCATCTTTCTCTTAGAGCTTTATTCTGTTTTTCATTTTACAATGGGCAGCATCTTATGAAGAGTAATTCAACTCAAGTATCTAAAAATCATCAAGGGATGGTGGGGAAATTTGAATAAAGATGGAACTTACTCCTTCTCTTTTTTTACACTACTAGTTACCTAGTCTTGCATCAAATCAAACCTGACTACTATAAACCACATCCTTGAATAGCTCACTATTTTAAGTTATTTTACATTTTTGCAGAAACGAGAGCACAGACCTCTTGACTCTCCAGCATTCTTGCTGTCACTCCAAACGGCAGGGCTGCGGATAATCCTTGAGTCACTGAAGACATGTTGGATGTGTGGGTGGCTTCTATTCTTTTCCTTTTCTTTTTTTTTTCCCAGAGACTGGTAAAATCACACTGGCTCCAGAGTTTCACCCTCATGCCCTAGCAACAGAGGTCATCAGTAGCATGGAGTCAGTTTGGGGTATCTCCGAATCAGAAACAAATAACAGGGACTCCTTTGGGAATCCACTGAGACCATTACAGACCTTCCAACGAACAGTTCAGCTTTGTAGTGTGCCTCCTTGAGAAACAGCTGTTTGTCTAACCTTTGAACTGACCGAAACATTAATCTGAAGCATAATTTAGTTCTGTCTGAGCTTCTGGGTATGCCATGAATAGCTGGCTTGCTTACATTCTACCAGTCGCCAAAATAATACATTTTCTGCTTTTCTTTTTTTTTTTTTAAAGGCATTTTCCCCTTCCCGATTTAATTATGTAAGATCGCTTGATAAGTAAATGCCAAAGCTGGGGTAGAGTTCCTCCTCTCTGATAACCGTGCCTCTATCTCCCCTTGATCCTGCTGCTGGGGACTGATACACATCAGAATCCGTAAAGCAGCTACTGCTGTCTCTGGGGCCTCTTTCCACGCCAAAGAGAAGGGTATGCTCAGGGTCTGACTCTGGTGACTCTGGTCGAGAGGAGTGGCACTTCTGTACAAGCCCCTGCATTGTGAAGCAGTGTGCTCACCAAGCGATGTTGTGGCATTCCACAGGAAATCGCCAGTGGGAGGCAGTCTCCTGTGGAGTCTCCTTTCCCAGCTCAAAAAGGTTTCCAGCTCACAGAACCCCCTGATTCTGTGTTTCCTTTATTAGAATTTGATTTCCGTCAGTTAGATAGAAAGAATGGGAGAGAAACCCTAGCAAAGGGGAAGATACTTAGACAACACATGTGTAACCAGAAAACCACAGTCCCATTCTTATGCCACATGAGCCAAAGGAAGCTGTAAAGAGCAGGCAAAACAGAGCTTGTTACCTGAAATAGTTTAAAGGTTAAGAGAAAATGGTGAAATTACACTGTACAGGCCTCAGAGACCTCCCAGATGCAGGACCCATGAGCCTGTTTATTCATTTTCAAAGGAAAAAAACCACCAATCTGTACAACTGAGAAGCAACTAGTAAACAACACTCTCTTTAATCCAAATGAGGTCCGTACTTATGCTTTTTGTTGTTGTTCAGTGACTCAGTTGTGTCTGACTCTTTGTGACCCCCCATGGACTGCCCACCGGGCTTCCCTGTCCTTCACCAACTCCCAGAGCCTGCTCAGATTTGTATACGTGGAGTCGGTGATGCCATCCAACCATCTCATTCTCTGTTGTCCCCTTCTCCTCCTGCCCGCATCAGTCTTTTCTAATGAGTCAACTCTTTGCATTAGGTGGCCAAAGTATTGGAGTTTCAGCTTCAGCATGTCCTTCCAATGAATATTCAGGGTTGATTTCCTTTACGACTGGTTGGTTTGATCTCCTTCGTGTCCAAGGGACTCTCAAGAGTCTTCTCTAGCACCACAGTTTGAAAGCATCAGTTCTTTTGCACTGAGCCTTCTTTATGGTCCAATTTTCGCAACCGTACATAACTACTAGAAAAACCATAGCTTTGACAATAAGGACCTTTGTTGGCAAAGTAATGTCTCTTCTTTTTAATATGCTGTCTAGGTTTGTCATTTCTTGCAAAAGTTGAGCTGAGGCCTGGGCTACAGAATGAGCTAGACTCTGCCACTGTCCTTTAAGGATAACTTCTCTGAAAACTGAGGAACTGATGAGGATACATCACCTTGAAATATAGAATATGATTAGATACATTTGTCAGGAAATGTCCTTTCTCTACAACAGGGCTTCCTTCCCCATTATGCTTGTGGTTATAACCATCAGGCTTATGGATATTTTGTAGGAAAATTCAGTGCACTGATGATTCCTAGTTTATAGTGGATGCCAGTTTGGGTTGAAAGAACAATTCTCATACAACTTAGAGGAAAATTGTGAGTTTTTAAATATGTTTCTCATACTTAAGGAACTGATTAGAAAAGTCAGATCAAGGCAGTGATGTGCTTGTACATGTTTAACTACTTATTCTCTTGGGGGTAGTGAAAAGGAAGCCCTAATTTATATCATTTGACAATTTCTATGATGCAAACACTTCCTACTGTCATTTATTTCAAGCCACCATGACATTACTGAATGTGTAGTTGGGAAGAGATGGTCATAGTCAGATTTTGCAAGCAGTCGGGACAGCTCTGAACACCACTGAGGAATGCCCAGTAACTTGAAATATTATGTGTTCTGAATGAATCTCAAGTATAGCTTTTAACACTGTAATGCTTTGTGGGCTCTTAAAACTTGAAGCAATATCCTCAATAGGCTTTGAAGAGGTAACAGATGGTGATGAAAATAAAAAATCATTCACAACATAGTATAGAATTTGTATAGGTAAAATAGAAAATATCTATTTTTTACTTAGGTATTTTAGTTTGGGCACAATTGCCAATATTTCTAACTGCCTAAAAGAAGCTTTTCCTCCTTCCAAACAGACAAAAATGTTTTCCTGAGTGGAAGTATGAAAAAATGTATAATTATTATCTTATAATCAACTAAATATAACAAAGATTTAAAACACTCTGTGAGCAAAAATTAATGCTGCAGGTGATCAAGAGAGAACAACAATAACAAAAAGATAAAATGGTACTTATGAAGTATACTTTCACTTCGGATTACCCAACCTTTGATGTACCATCATTAGTTCCTAACATATCAGGGAATTTAAGTTCTAGAAAACAAGGATGGAGTCTGTTTCACTCTGTTATTCTAGTGCCTATCATAGTAGGTTTAATAAATATTTGGTTGATTTGGATTAAAGTTTTCCCTAGCTTCCAGCATCCAAACTAACTTTTGTACTAAACCATGAAAGCAGACTTTCTATTCTTACTTTTCTCATTAGACTGAGGTTACATGGATTCACAAAAGAAAAAAAAAAAAACTACTATAGTATGTGAATAGACTGTAAACATAGCAACAGATGTAAATGTTAAGGAAATAAATTTTTTTTTAATTTCCAGATTTTTGGTAATCAAACATATGCAAAGTGAATAAATATTTATATTTAATTTTAATTCATGAAATAAGAATTTAAAACATAATACCTATTGATCCCATATCAGGGATCTAGAAGTAGAAGTCAGGGTTCCATTTCCTTCTGCTAGCACTGGAAGTTAATTCAAATCTTTTGGCAAAGCAAAACAGATCAAGAGATCCCAAGACACAGAAATGATCATACCCTTTGACCCAGAAGTGTTTTCCTATAGGAAAAAAAAAACATGCACATATATGCATATATATATATATATACATTTCACAATATAAATAAATAAGTTCGAATGATAGAAAGAAGTCCTATATGACCTACAATGCTCTCTGAGTATTTTGGACAATTCAAAACATGAAAACAACCTAACTATTTTATCAAAAAAGAGAGGGTAAATAAACTGTGACTCTGCAATGACTAGTGGGCTGCCATCTATGGGGTTGCACAGAGTCGGACACGACTGAAGAGACTTAGCAGCAGCAGCAGCACTCACAGAGGAGTACTGAATAAGTGGAGAAAGGATTTAGATCATAGCCATTAGAACATAGGTTTGAAATATTAAGAAAAAATCATGCTAAATTCTGTACACTTACATTATGAATTTAAAGGATGAGTTGGTAAACTTTCATATAAAAGGCTAGGTAGTAAATATGTTGGTCTTGCAGGACATGTGGTCAGCATTGCAGCTACTCAACTATCTTGTTATAGCACGATGGCAGTTTTGGACACTATGTAAACCAATGATCATACCCATGTTCCAATAAAACTTTATTTACAAAAATAGGTGGTAGCCAGGTTTGGCCCAAGAAATGCAAATATTATGAACTAGAAAGACCTACATCAAACTGAAAGCAGTGTTTTTGAAGTAGGTAGAGTTGTATTTATTTATTTTTCTTAAGCATTGGTTTAATTTTTTTACTATATATTTGAATGATTATACAGCATCCTCTAAACTACATACATCCATATAAAAATAACTGCTTCACCATAAACCTGTAGTTATGTTTTGTCACAGTAACATGTCTCAAAATGCAATTTTACATGAGAGAAATTCATAAAGAACATCTATTTGAAATTCTCTGGCAGTCCAGTGGTTGGCAGTCTGTGCTTTCACTGCCAAGAGCCCGGGTTCCATCTGTGGTCAGGGAACTGGGATCTCACAGGCTTCACAGTGCAGCCAATAAATAAATAAATAGATGTATTGCTTTAGAGATCAATTTAACAGAAATCATCAAATATTTCTCTAAATAAAAGGTATAAACATCTCATGTCAAATTCATATTCATGAGACTAATAATAACTATTCATAAAAATAATTTATGTTATTGTTTAATCACCAAGTCATCCTACTCTTTGTGACCCTATGGACTGTAGCCATGAGGCTCCTCTGTCCATGGGGTTTCCCAGGCACTGGAGTGGGTTGCCATTTCCTTCTCCAGAGGATCTTTCTAACCCAGCGATCAAACCTGCATCTCCTATACTGGCAGGTGGATTCTTTACCATTGAATCAGCAGGGACGTCTATCAGTAATTTATAATTAATATTACAAGTAACTTATGAGCATCTACCAAGTGACTGACACTGTATTAAGAGGTTTACATTTACATACATTATTTCTTAGTATTCATGACCATCCTAGAGAAGCAACGCAGATTGGGTCAATTATATTTATTTTACAAAACCTAATTTTTCAGTTTTTAAAGGCTCATTGGAGGCATAATGTTCTCCCTTACCCAAGAGTTTACTTCTCCAACAGTGAGGCTGTCACATGATTTGCTGTGTTCTTAGGAAAACTGTCTCCCTAACCCTGCTAAGTTGACCCGGAGGGTAAGTACCAACATTGATCTTTCCCTGGAGTTTAAACTCACTACAAGTTTAGGAGGAGTTCTTTAAACTCATTAATAGTTTAGGAATCCAAACTCTTTCTGGAGGAAAAACTGTGAGGAGAGGCTTCCCTACTGGTCCAGTGATTAAGAATCTACCTTGCAATACAGGAGACATAAGTTTGAATCCTGGTCCAGGAATATCCCACATGCCACAGGGCAACTCAGCACAACTACTGAGCTTGCACGCTGGAGTCCTGGTGCTGCAACTACTGAAGCCCACACCCCAGAGCCCAAGCTCCACAAGAGAAGCCACTGCACCGAAAGAAAACCTGTGTACAGTAACAAAGAGCCAGCCTAGCCAAAAACAGAGAAATGAATTTAAAAAATACACATGTACATCCGTGGTGGATTCATGTCAATGTATGGCAAAACCACTACAATATTGTGAAGTAATTAGCCTCCAATTTAAATAAATCAATGTTAAAAAAAAAATTTTTTTAAAGAAATTACCTGGGATGGGTAATGGAAAAAGAATTCACAAAGATTGTTCTTCAAAAGAAAAAACAAAACAAAACTGTGAGAACCTAAGCCATTTGGTGAGGGTTAGAGACTAAGAGATGTATCACTCTGTGATATACCTATCTCATGTCCTGTGTGAAGGATAAAGATGAGCTAAGAAACAAACTGGCACATGAGAAAAGATAGCACCTTCAAAATGCACTGTCCAGCCCTGCTTCTACCAGCTCATACTACAAGGGTAGGTTGAAGAACCATCCAGCTAAGCTCATCCCAAATTCCTGACTCAATCACAGTCAAAATGACTTTGAAGGTACTAAGACTTGGGATAGTTTGCAGCAGGACAGCAGATAACAGGACCACTTGCTGGAAACAAAAACTTTATGGAAGAAATATTTATGACTAAGAAACATGTTTAGCTCCTTGATAGCCACTTGACTCAAAACTGCAATGAGAATAATGATGGCAGCCCTTAAACATCCTGAATTCTAGTGACGTTTATCCAAAGGAGTTCTACTAAGTGACAAAGCAAGCTACATCTCATCTCATCACAGACTGACAATGTCTCTGAAATTTTGAGAATATCACACCTGGACAGGGAATTCATTTTAAGGCCCCTAAACTCCAGACAATTTGGAAGAAGTACAGAGAAGAACAATCTCATCTCTGACCTACACCTTTCCCAATTAAGAAATAAAATTAAAAAAACAACAAAAAAAGCAGAACTTTAGCAAGAGTCTACCCCACACGTAAAATCACAGTGATTAAAGAGAAGTCTGGCTGGAGATAAAAGACAAAGCATGTAGCTCACTATATGAAAATATGCCTCAGGGCCAGCAACTGGTAACTACAGGAAAAGTATGATCTGAGGCTAGAAATATTTCAGAGACATTTTGTACCAGCAATTGAACTTTTCACGAGGTGTTATTCAGTTCAGTTCAGTCGCTCAGTCATGTCCAACTCTTTGCGACCCCATGAATCGCAGCACGCCAGGCCTCCCTGTCCATCACCAACTTCCGGAGTTCACTCAGACTCACGTCCACTGAGTCAGTGATGCCATCCAGCCATCTCATCCTCTGTCGTCCCCTTCTCCTCCTGCCCCCAATCTCTCCCAGCATCAGAGTCTTTTCCAATGAGTCAGCTCTTCGCATGAGGTGTCCAAAGTACTGGAGCTTCAGCTTCAGCATCATTCCTTCCAAAGAAATCCCAGGGTTGATCTCCTTCAGAATGGACTGGTTGGATCTCCAGCTAAAAAATTTTTTTTTCAAATTTAATGTTCCCCCCAAGTTTACATTAACAAACTTGAAGCAAAATTGTGAACCTATGGGAGAAACAGACTTTACTGAAGGTTGAAGGAGGGGAAGGCTTATTTGTGTCAAAACACTAATAAACTAATCAACTTTCCCCCCTGATTCTTACTTAGAGGAAACTTTCAATGGGGCCCCAGCCTCTCCCAATCTTGCCCATCTCCGTGTCTAGTCTCCTCGCTAGACTATTGCTACCACATGATCAAAAAATTAATTTTCAAAACCCCTCCTTTTAAATAGTTCAGGACATTTCAGTTTACCCCACCTAAATTTCTCTCCACTTATAACTTTACAAAGCCTGTATCTCTAAACATCCAGAGATTCCTTAAGCTAGCTGACTATCTTGAGGCCTCATCTGCTAACTGTGGGTTTGAATCTCTGCCTGATTCAACAGCCTCTGCAAGGAGACGAAAGAGATTTTGTAAATTATGACAACTTCCTAAAAACCTACTGACTCCAGTCAACTTTGATTTGAAATAGCATTTCTTTTTTTTTTTTTCTTTTTATCTGTGAATCTGTGACAAGGTTTAGTGTTAGAGATATCGTCTATGTAGTTTCATTGAAATTAACACCTGAAGACAGGTGGGAGGACAGATTGGAATTATGAGAAGTTGTAGACCTGACAACTTTAGTCCAGTGATTCTCAACTGAGGACAACTTTGCCCCCCAGAAAATATTTGATAATGTTGGAGACATTTTTGTGTCTGTGATGAACTGGGGGTGAGGGATTGATACTGGCACGTAGTAGATAAAGGACAAGAATGGTGCTGAACATTATAATGTGCAGGACAGCCCCTTAACAAGAATTATTCACCCTGAGACATCACTAGTGCCAAACTTGAGCAACCTTGGTTTCAGCCGAATTGATGCTTTCAAACTGCTGTGCTGGAGAAGACTCTCAAGAGTCCCTTGGACTGCAAAGAGATCAAACAAGTCAAACCTAAAGGAAATCAACCCTGAATATTCATTGGAAGGATTGATGCTGAAGCTCCAATACTTTGGCCACTTGATGCAAAGAACTGACTCACTGGAAAAGATCCAGATGCTAGGAAAGATCGAAGGCAAAAGAAGAAAGGGGCGGCAGAGGATTAGATGGTTGGATAGCATCACTGACTCAATGGACGTGAGTTTGAGCAAACTCCAGGAGATGGTGAAGGACTAAGAAGCCTGTCATGCTGCAGTCCATGGGGTTGCAAGGAGTCAGACACGACTTAGCAACTGAACAAGAGTACCACAGAAGTAAAATGGATTGTCCTGAGTTGGGCCAAAATTATTGGCCCTTGATAACTACACCTCCATCAGTAAGTGAACACAGGCAGACCGTCCGGGAAAAGGGTGACACCTGAGGGCTGTCCTGCACTCCCAGAACCTAGACAATCATTCTTTCATTAAAGAGGATGGATGCAGTCATCTCCATTCCCGAGGTTCTCTGGTCTGGCTCTGTGCACAAGTACACAGAGCAGATATTTCATGGAGCTTCCCCGTGTTGTTGAGGATAAAAAAAAGTGCCATGTACATAGGAATGGCCAGATTCCACCGGAGCGTAGCTAAGTATATGTTCTACTGTGGTTTACATGGTATGTGAGATGTTCTATCTGCTCCATCATGCCTCACATTTCCTTATGTCAACCACTGTAATACTTGGCAACAGCAAATCTGTATGTACTTAAGATTTCCATCTCTGGCCAGTTCAGTGCTAAATCAGATGAAAGCACTTAATATCCCTTGCATGTAATCAAAAGCAAAATATAGATTTTCTGATTTTTAAAACCATAGAATGAAAAGAAAGAGGAGACCCAGGTGATTATCTAATCCAGTTTTGGGGACAACGTGCACATGTATTCATCTGTCTACAAAATATGGTGTCGTTAATTATCTTCTGTGAGAAGCAACTTGTTATCTCTATGGTTTGCTGTTCAGTTGCTATGTCATGTCCAACTCTTTGCAACCGCTTGGACTGCAGTACACCAGGCTTCCCTGTACTTCACTATCTCCCAGAGTTTGCTCATACTCACATGCTTTGAGTCAGTGATGCCATCCAATCATCTCATCCTCTGTCACCCCCTTCTCCTCCTCCTTTTCTCAATTCATTCCAACTTAAGACATATTTCATTGTTTTATTTTTCCTTTATTAAGCTCAAAATGTCCTACCCACAATTTCTTCCTGCTGCCCATGTCTTACAGATATGTTTCCTATATGAACAGTGCTGAGAAGTATTTTGTTTTCAAATAGACTGTTTCTTCATATTATCCAAATCAAGATATTTTCCCAACTAAATATACCCTTTTTTCCTTCAACCTGTGTGATTCATAAGACATGGGCTTGGCTCTGCTCATATTCTTGGCTCCCATGAACTCTAAGATGATGTATTTGCCTTCTCTAATATTCCTTTGTCTTTCACTTCACCAAATGATTTTGTCTTATTGGTTGAAGAAAAACGATTTGGAGTAACATTTTTCTTTGATGGAATTAATCAAAGATTGACAATCCAACAAAACTTACTTGTTACCCAATATTATCATAAATTATCATTTGCCATCTTTTAAAAAACTGTTAAACACTGTTTATTTTTATTATGTCTATGCCAAGAAAGAGAGTCCCTTGGATATCAAGGAGATCAAATCAGTCAGTCCTAAAGGAAATCAACTCTGAATATTCACTGGAAGGACTGATGTTGAAACTGAAGCTCCAGTACTTTGGCCACCTGATGCAAAGAGCTGACTCATTAGAAAAGACCCTGATGCTGGTAAAGATTGAGGGCAGGAGGAGAAGGGGATGACAGAGGATGAGATGGTTGGTTGGCATTACCAACTCAAGGGACATGAGTTTGAGCAAGCTCTGGGAGATGGTGAAGGACAGGGAAACCTGGTGTGTGGCAGTCCGTGAGGTCGCCAAGAGTCGGATATGACTTAGCAACTGAACAACAACAACAAACGCCAAGAGAATTGTGTCTGAAAAATAATGAAGACTTGAGAAAAATAATGGCAATTTTGTTTTTCTCATTATTTTCATTAGGGCACTTTTGAAATTGGCCTTGGATATATTAGTTATTTCGCTGGTATTTTAAATGGTTGAAGCTCAAAGTGTATAAACGATGTTTGAATGTAATGAGGTTTTTCTTTGTGGAATATAGTCCCTGTTATAAAAACATGAATGATTGCAGCAATGAATGGAATATGTTAATAATTATTCATAATTGTTAATTCTAACTTTAATAATTAACATAAAATTGCAGAAAGAAACATTTGGTCATATATAATATGCATATTGTAAAACGGCATTGCACAATCAGTGCAGAGGAAGTTAATGAGTGCCCATTTGAAATCTCTAGTCATTTATGTTTATGCTTATTAGTATACAATAATTAATAAAATCATTGGTGATCAGAAAATGGAGTATGTAAATAGTTCTCCATATGTAAGGCACCAATGATGACATTTTTCTTTGGAAAAATGGCTCATACATGTCACATATTTTAAAGGCCGAGTTTGGCACATCCATTTCAGTTACTGGATTCAACTTTTATGGAATGGACTCAAGACTCTCATTTGCTATAAAGAAACAAGCGTTTCTCCTCTTCAGAGTTTTAGAGATTACTGACAACAGTGCATTAATGCCATAAAGAAGGTTATTCTTTCCTCTGTCATTCTCCAGGTTTTATGAATTTGGCATCTCTTTTGCTCCAGTGGACTTCCCTTCTGGCTCAGCTGGTAAAGAATCTGCCTGCAGTGTGGGAGACCTGGGTTTCATCCCTGCTTTGGGAAGATCCCCTGGAGAAGGTAACAGCTACCCACTCCAGTATTCTGGCCTGGAGAATTCCATGGACTGTATAGTCCATGGGGTTGCAAAGAGTTGGACATGACTGAGCGACATTCACTTTCACTTTTGCTCCAATCCCCACCTGCAGGGGATAAAACTAATGCTCAATTTCAATGCAGATGTTTAAGGGAAAGAAGAGACTTAAGATCCATATTACGTGGGACAGTCCAACTGCTATAATCAATACCTCCCAAATGGTAAAATCATCTAGTAGAAGTTCATTGGTGAAGTCTCTAGTAAAGGTTTATTTCTGGCTCACAAGACTGTGGCAGGTTCATTCTGAGGAGGGAGGCCATCGCCTAGTGCTTCGAGGTCTATTTTATGCTGTGTGCAAAGCCACACAGTAGTTCCAGGATCCAGCCTGTCATTTTCTTCCACATAGACAGACCTCAGTCACCTAAGGCTAGGAAAGCACAGGAACGGATCTGTGTTCCCAGGAAGAAAAGAAAATGAGATTTGGTGAACAGCATCATCTCTGCCACAGACTGTTTTGGAGCAATTACTTCCCTCCCTTTTTTTTTAAGCTATACATTCCTGACCTAAATCTTTTTTCCACATTATACCCCTGGCTCTGAACTGTATTGCAACCTCAGGTTATCCTAGCTTCCTGACTCTCTTCAGTTTGCAAGGAGAATTAAGAACAAAGAGGACCATTCAGGATGGTGGAGGGCTACTCTGAAGCAGCAGATTGCCCTGAAGGCCCCCAGAAACGCTCCCTCTGTTATCACTGCTGTGACCTGCACCATGACAGCCGCCACCAACATGCACCTACACCCTGGTGCCTCAGCCAGCTCACCTGCCCTCTTTAGACCCAGCACACATATCACTTTGTGTATGAAGTATGGGTGAGCTGAATTTTTTATTATCTTAGGTTACCTGATAGCACAGATAGTAACTGAGACTGAAGGAGAGGAAACACATCACAGGAAGAGGAAGAAATGGATATGATGCTTAGTCAGAACTGACTGAAACGCAAAAGAGAAAATGACAGAGTAGTTATTGCTGATAGAAGTGCATTCAATCTTCATTCAACTTAACCTAAAAAAAAAAATCTCCAAAAGAAGTGAATGGCAGACCAAATGGATGGCATATGAATATGCGTTTTTAAGACCTTTTGTCCACACTGGTTATTTATACTATAATCTGTGTCAAATTGGAAAAAGAAAATAATGCTAAAGCTATATTTTCCATGGTCAACAGCTTTGACCCAAGAGGACATGTGAAATAATACCACCTCCCTCCCCCAAACCCACCTGGTTGGCTGAAAAGTAGCTATTTATTCTCTAAATACTCACACAATGTAACACGATTGTCTGTACTGGACAACCTAAGGTGTGGGTTGAAGTGTTGATGCTGTTTATAAAGCTCAAGCCCAGGCTGCTGAGGGTGAGAAGAAAGGTTGGCACGAGGTAGAGATAAACTGGTGGTAGTGCTAGTCACGGCTCTGATAGTGGCTTCTTCAACACACACTGCGAACGGCAACTGCTTGCTCAGAAGCTGTGTTTGCTTGGCAAGCAAGACTTTTCTGCAAGGTGCACATGGAGAGATCACACGGAAGAGCAGCCCATGAAAGAGGAAGGTGGGGGAAATTTATCTAAGCCTTCCAGTCTTCTATCCCACATCACCCCATGGAAGGCTAACTCACTTCCTCTTTGACACTGGATCATTCAACCCGTGGTCAGCTTCTGAGCAACTGAATGCCAGGCTGTTTGTTGGACATTTCACCAAAGCATCGGAAAGGAAAATCAGCATGGATAGATAAGTCATTGACCATGAGAGAGGAAAGAGACAGTTAAGAAAACATGACAAGGTCTACAAGGTTTATATCCCAGACAGCACCCATTTCAACTGCTAACGCCCATCTGTGTGTTTCAAACAAGACCTGTGTGCTCTCCGGGGAAGTGATCATAACATGTTTTACAAAATAACTTCCAGCCAATACTGCATTTATCGCTTGATAGCTGCCCTATTCTAGCCGGTGAACCGTGGTGGCATTTCAAATCCACAGACATCAGTTGTCCTCTAAGACTCCATGCCTAACATTATTTTTAAAATCTATGTATTTGCTATCCACCCAATGGTTGAGCGGTAAAGAATCTGCCTGCAATGCAGGAGATGCAGGAGACACCGGTTCGATCCCTGGGTCAAGAAGATCCCCTGGAGGAAGGCATGGCAACCCACTCCAGTATTCTTGCCTGGAGAATACCGTGGACAGAGGAGCCTGGCGGGCTATGGTACATAGGGTCACAAAGAGTCAGACATGACTGGAGTGAGCACGCATACACAGTACACAATTATCGTGGCAAATTTCTACTTGCAATTATTCAGAAGAGTGACTGTAGAAATATTTACTGCATAGACTTGCTGTAGAATTGCAGAGTCCCTGCTCAAGGTAGCCCAACCTCCCCTTTCATCAATGCATCCTGGGGATCTGGCTTATAGCTGGAAACTGGATAAGTAATCATGATTTTCCATTGCAAGAGTTATCATTAACTTTCTGCTAACTTATTCTTGACCATTTCCCCAACTACACCAGACATTCAGCTGTCCATCTGTCTCACTTCAACAAGATTGTCCTGACCTGACCTAGCTGCCACCATAGATCTTTGGGGGTCAATGTCCCATTTGCCACTGCCCATTGTAATGATTATATCCATCTTGGTGCTAATGATTAATTGTTGCTACTTGCACTCTGCCTTCCCGGAATCTCCTCTTTCCTAGACTGAATAGAGAAGTCAGGTCAATGGCTGAATTTTCTAAAGGAAAGAGGGGGAAAAAAAAAAAAATCCTTGCAGAGGACAATTGAATCCTACCAAACTATCAAGGACTCTGGTGGTACCCATCCTCACCTCTGACAGTGTATTTTTCACTCTCTTGTTAGTGGAGGATCCTTCATTGGTTCTCAGGGAACTTAGTCATGTGATAAGTTCTTGAACTATGCATAAAAAGAACCATTATGACATTCTCATATACTAGAACTTTCTGACTTCCTTTTTAACATTTTGCCAAGGAAGTTCTTACAGTCTTATTTTGATTATTTCTGGACACAATTAAGTCCAGACTTCTGAGAGCAAACACAGAAAATTATCAGGACAAGCTTTGGGCAGTTGTTTCTAAAGATTAAATCCTGACTCATGAGATTCTGAGCTTATCCGATCTCGCTTTCCATTTCCCTTCCCAGGATTGCAGTCTCAAGACCCAGACCCGTATGTACTTTCTGGTTTCTTGTCACTACATACCCTGTTCTGCCATCACTTTTCCAGTGTAAGTTATTTATTCCTGGAGGATGGATCACTTTGATTTCCCCTTTGAAGGTGAGCTGAGACCCAACTTTGGTTTGACCCATAGACAACGTAGGGCAGTGGGAACATATCTTGAGGGAAATGTGTCTTATTGCAAGATGGCAGCCTCGTGTAAGACCATCACATAGTCTTTAGGTAAGAGGAGACTGACACGGATCCCATGGCAACAGAAAAGGGCTGAAATTTGGGGTCCGTTATTGTCAAATTCATTTACCCATGGCCCCATCTCTTTCAAAGTCCTAACTTTGTCATGGAAGAAACACAAAGCCTGTGAATTTCGTATCCTTTGGCTTAATGGGTGTGCATTAATTTGGAAAATTTCTTCCTGGATTATTTTAATCTGATAGTTAAGGTCTCTACTGCCATCTTGAATAATTACTCCACATTCCTCATAATAACATGGTTCCTAAAATTGCTGAGGTCCCTCCCTCCCAAAGTTTTGCCCCCCACCCGCACATCATAATTACCACTGACGGATGCCTAGGTAATTATGATACCACTTGATGCCAGCAATTTTTGTTTTCAGAGAGCTAAGGGACCGAACTCCAAAACCCTGTGCCAAGGCACGTGTTAACCTTGGCACTCTCAAAAATAGCATGAGGGAAAGAATACAGTGCTAACAATTCATTGGGATGTTCAAGTACAAAGCTCTGAGAGCCAGAGAGAAAAAGCGTAACTGAGTCAGGAAAGAGACAGGCAAGGAGAGGAGTACAGATATTGTGGCAACCAGATTTTTAAAAAGTAATCATCACATACTGAAATATTTCATCATTTTTAATACACTTTTGTGGTTCTGGTCCTTTCATGATCAGATTCAGCATAGTTATATTTTGCATATATCATTTTCATTGCTCTGTTTATATAGCCAAACAAAAACCTTATTTACACATGAAAGCGGGAGATAGCACATATTCAAGAGCAAATTCTCCAGTATCTGAAACAGATATAATCTCTTCTAGGTTATCTGGATTGGAAGGTGAAGTAGTTCCTATACGTACAAGAATAAAGACATTTCAGCGCGTCAAATTATACAGGAAATGTCTTTGCTAATGGTTTACTGAGATAATACATCAGAAGTGCAAAATCAATAAAATAGGCACTTTCAAGCTATCATCTTCAAAACCTCTCTCAAATGTCCCTGGTTTTCGGAACTTGCCCTAGGTTGGGCTGGTTACTTCCTCGTATGTATTCATTTAGCAAGAACTGCATCATTTTGTATATTTCATATCTCTTTTCCCCTGGTTTGAAGTTCAGGGATGGCATTTTTCATCTGCCCTTCTGTCTAATACAGTGACTAGCATGTGCAATGTTTTAATAAATAGATGAATTAAAATGGCATTTTTATTTTCGAATGCCTCAAGCTCTTGAGTCTTGCTTGTTTTACCTTTCTCAGTAATAATTACCCGGACATTCCTTCAGGCATTCTAGGTTCTTATGGTCTATTCTGTCAAAATATTCTCTCAAGAGAGGAGATGAACCTTAGTTTCACTAAAATGTAAATGAGTTTGAAAAGCTTAAGGATAACATAATGCATAATAAGTATAGATTTCTCACACCATTTCAAAAACCTTGGAAAATGCAAAAAGAATGATTATCAAAGAAAAGGAAACATTAGTTTTGGAAGTATAGTTATTTATTGGTTTTCATCTGAGTGTGCATGTGTGTGTGTGTGTATGTGTGCGTGTGTGCATGTACATGGAGAAATTAACTTTTCCCTAAAAACGGAGAATTAGAATGTTTCATGAAATTAATGGAAAGAGTATCCTAGAAAGAATAAAAGGAGGTCTGGATAAATTAAAGATTTTATCTTCAACCAAACTGGAGTAATTTGCTAAATTAACTTGTCTTAAAGAGACACATACAGAGACATTGCAAAATAAAGAAAAGATAAAAGGAAATTAGAGAATGTAATATGGCATATAGACAGCAATAGTTAGAAATAAAGGGGAGCAGAGAATACACTGTAAAGGAGAGAGAAGATTTATACCCATGAAGGCGACAAGTGTGCCAATTTATTATGTGAAAAGAAGCCATAACATCTTTCAACTTTCACGTGGACAAAAATCTTGCATTCATTTTTCTCCCAAATTCTATAAGAAAAAGACCAAGGTATAAATTAAGAATAAAGACATATAAGCATAAAAAATGACAGTTCTGTCCCTTTTACCCTATCTAAACTGTCAAAATATTGTTCTTTGCAGACATTTATAAGTTTGTGCATCACCAAATATGTGTGTTAACAAGAAGTTTAAAGTTCTTATAATTTTCAAACACAACTGATGACTTTGGCCCTCTTTTTTCTTTGAGTCTGGATCACAGAACTGTCATTACAATTATCCGGATCTAGTTAAGAAACAAACACCATTTGGGCAGAAATAAAAATAATATTCATGAATCACACGTGATAGATTAGACTTTTGTTGTTTAGTCACAAAGTCGTGTCTGATTCTTTTGTGACTCCATGGACTGTAGCCCTTGAGGCTCCTCTGTTCATGAGATTTCCCAGGCAAGAATACTGGAAAGGGTTGCCATTTCCTACTCTAGGGGATCTTCCTGACCCAGGGATTGAATCTGGGTCTCCTATATTGGCACACAGATTCCTTGCCACTGAGCCACCAGGGAAGCCCATAGAATAAGTAATGTTTTTACACATGTTTTTCTCAGTAAGAATCTAACAGAATGGAATTGACATGGCAAAAGAGGTAATTAAATTAAATCGCCTATTATTACTCCATAACAAAGATGTAGCATTTGCCTTTGAATCTGGACTATGGCATCATCCCAAGATTGTGTTAAACACAGCAAAGAAGAACATGAAAACAGTCACGGCTCAGCTATCGCATCACTATTTACAGGTTTTAATTGATAAATGCATGTTTTTTGTCTTATTAGAATAGTTATTGACTACAGATAACCTGCCTTTAGGTTTCACCGAAACAATGAATTTCACATACCTCAGTATTTCAAGGACAGAAGCAGTCTTGGTAACCATTTCAAATAAAACTACTGATGATGAGTTTAAAACATGAAGAAAGGAAAACTGTAATAACAATCACTTTTCTTTCTTGTCCCTTCCTCTGACACTTATTACTCAGGAACATGTTCCTTCTTGACAGTTTTCCCAAGAATCCTATTATTCCTGTATTATTTCCCCTGTACAGGTATCAGAAGGGTAGCTTCTGGAGACAATGACCCAGCTTTGCAGTCTAAAGCTTTTGTGACTCTAATAATGAGAGTTTCAGTTAAAGGTGGTATCATGGCTTTATCCTAAGAACACTAACATGGCACTTTTGTTTAGGGCTGGCTTCCCAAAAGAAAACCTGTGAATCCAGTTATTGTTATCACAATATGAAATACCCCTACTTTCTAGTACAACACAATTAAATGTAGTTTACAGATTTCTTAAGTCAGCTTTTGCCTGGTTCTTATGATGAATAATGGATCACAAAATCATATGGGGAGAGTAGAAATTTGTGTGGAAAACAAAAAGTTTGCAGCCAAAGACACTCTTACTATTGTACACTTGTAAGTGGAAGTGTTAGTCTCAGCTAGATCAGGACTGCAATTATCATACTGGAATTCTGCAAACACTCCATATGCATGTGTTTGGAACATATCATAATGGCACGGTGCATAAAAATTTTAAATTTTCTAAACACCTTCCCTTTCATCCAACCTTCTCCAAGCCAGGCTTCAGCAATACGTGAACCGTGAAATCCCTGATGTTCAAGCTGGTTTTAGAAAAGGCAGAGGAACCAGAGATCAAACTGCTAACATCCGCTGGATCATGGAAAAGCAAGAGAGTTCCAGAAAAACATCTATTTCTGCTTTATTGACTATGCCAAAGCCTTTGACTGTGTGGATCACAATAAACTGTGGAAAATTCTTAAAGAGATGGGAATACCAGACCACCTGACCTGCCTCTTGAGAAACCTGTATGCAGGTCAGGAAGCACCAGTTAGAACTGGACATGGAACAACAGACTGGATCCAAATAAGGAAAAGGAGTACGTCAAGGCTGTATATTGTCACCCTGCTTATTTAACTTATATGCAGAGTACATCATGAGAGATGCTAGACTGGAAGAAACACAAGCTGGAATCAAGATTGCCAGGAGAAATATCAATAACCTCAGATATGCAGATGACACCACCCTTATGGCAGAAAGTGAAGAGAAGCTAAAAGCCTCTTGATGAAAGAGAAAGAGGAGAGCAAAAAGGTTGGCCTAAAGCTCAGCATTCAGAAAACGAAGATCATGGCATCTGGTCCCATCACTTCATGGGAAATAAATGGGGAAACAGTGGAAACAGTGTCGGACTTTATTTTTGGGTGCTCCAAAATCACTGCAGATGGTGACTGCAGCCATGAAATTAAAAGACGCTTACTCCTTGGAAGGAAAGTTATGACCAACCTAGATAGCATATTCAAAAGCAGAGACATTACTTTGCCGACTAAGGTCCGTCTAGTCAAGGCTATGGGTTTTCCTGTGGTCATGTATGGATGTGAGAGTTGGACTGTGAAGAAGGCTGAGCACTGAAGAATTGATGTGTTTGAACTATGGTGTTGGAGAAGACTCTTGAGAGTCCCTTGGACTGCAAGGAGATCCAACCAGTCCATTCTGAAGGAGATCAGCCCTGGGATTTCTTTGGAAGGAATGATGCTAAAGCTGAAACTCCAGTACTTTGGCCACCTCATGCGAAGAGTTGACTCACTGGAAAAGACTCTGATGCTGGGAGGGATTGGGGGCAGGAGGAGAAGGGGACGACGGAGGATGAGATGGCTGGATGGCATCACTGACTCGATGGACATGAGTCTGAGTGAACTCCGGAAGTTGGTGATGGACAGGGAGGCCTGGCGTGCTGCAATTCATGGGGTCGCAAAGAGTCGGACATGACTGAGCAACTGAATTGAACTGAGACAATGACTTGATGGCAACCATAATGGTGTCTTTAAGTCATGTTCAATTTGAAAAATTTATTTAAATCCTTTGGACTTTGTTGTTGTTTCGTCAGTCACTAAGTATTGTCTGACTCCTTTGCAACCCCATGGACTGTAGCCTTCCAGACTCCTCTGTCCATGGGATTTCCCAGGCAAGAATACTGGAGTGGGTTGCCATTCCCTTCTCTGAGATATCTTTCTAACTCAGGGAATCAAACATGCTTCTCCTGCATTGGCAAGTAGATTTCTTTACCACTGAGCGACTAGGGAAGCCTTCATTTGAACTTAATTTTGCCTTGAGTCAGTATATCAGCAACAGCAAAAGGTTTTATTTCCCTTCTTGAAAAGGGAGAAATATTATTCCTATAATTTACACATCTCTCACTTGGGATATTGTTATGGGTTTTGATTGAAATGAGGCTTGAATATTCTAAAAATAGATAACATTTTCTATCAGTCGTGCTGGGGAATACTCTTGTCTAGTCTCTGGCTTGTTGATTGCATTTTATATTATGAACTAAGTGATTTGAGAGATAGGAGACATGCCATCAAAGGGTTGTGACAGTCAGGGTGTGGGCAGACTAGGGTAGGCAGGGGCAAGTCTTTATGGAAGAAGCAGGCAATTTATGTGGATATTGAATGCTGGCTCCAGCAATAAGTGAACCGTGAACTCCCTGATGTTCAAGCTGGTTTTAGAAAAGGCAGAGGAACCAGAGATCAAATTGCCAACATCCACTGGATCATGGAAAAAGCAAGAGAGTTCCAGAAAAACATCTATTTCTGCTTTATTGACGATGCCAAAGCCTTTGACTGTGTGGATCACAATAAACTGTGAAAAATTCTGAGAGAGATGGAAATACCAGGCCACCTGACCTGCCTCTTGAGAAATCTGTATGCAGGTCAGGAAGCACCAGTTAGAATTGGACATGGAACAACAGATTGGTTCCAAATAGAAAAAGGAGTACGTCAAGGCTCTATATTGTCACCCTGCTTATTTAACTTATATGCAGAGTACATCATGAGAAACGCTGGACTGGAAGAAACACAGGCTGGAATCAAGATTGCTGGGAGAAATATCAATAACCTCAGATATACAGATGACACCACCCTTATGGCAGAAAGTGAAGAGGAACTAAAAGCTTCTTGATGAAAGTGAAAGAGGAGAGTGAAAAAGTTGGCTTAAAGCTCAACATTCAGAAAACGAAGCTCATGGCATCCGGTCCCATCACTTCATGGGAAATAGATGGGAAACAGTGGAAACAGTGGAAGACTTTATTTTGGGGTGCTCCAAAATCATTGCAGATGGTGACTGCAGCCATGAAATTAAAAGACGCTTACTCCTTGGAAGAAAATTCATGACCAGCCTAGATAGCATATTCAAAAGGAGAGACATTAACTTTGCCGACTAAGGTCCGTCTAGGCAAAGCTATGGTTTTTCCTGTGGTCATGTATGGATGTGAGAGTTGGACTGTGAAGAAGGCTGAGAGCTGAAGAATTGATGTGTTTGAACTGTGGTGTTGGAGAAGACTCTTGAGAGTCCCTTGGACTGCAAGGAGATCCAACCAGTCCATTCTGAAGGAGACCAACCCTGGGATTTCTTTGGAGGGAATGATGCTAAAGCTGAAACTCCAGTACTTTGGCCACCTCATGTGAAGAGCTGGGAGCGATTGAGGGCAGGAGGAGAAGGGGACGACAGAGGATGAGATGGCTGAATGGCATCACTGACTCGATGGACATGAGTCTGACTGAACTCCGGGAGTTGGTGATGGACAGGGAGGCCTTGCGTGCTGCGATTCATGGGGTCGGACACGACTGAGCAACTGAACTGAACTGAACTGAATGCTGGCTCAGCTGGTAAAGAATCCACCTATACTGGGGAGACCCGGGTTCGATCCCTGGGTTGGGAAAATCCTCTGGAGAAAAGAAAAGCTACCCACTCTATTATTCTGCCTGGAGAAGTCTCATGGACTGTATAGTCCATGGGGTCGCAAAGAGTTAGACACAAATGAGAGACTTGCACTTCATTTAATTGGTTCTAGCAATCACTTGAATGATTCACTTCACTTGAATCTATACAGGTAGAGATGTGGGTAGACAGAGAACAAACAGTGTGGGCACAGAGATGGGGTGGGAATTCTATATTCTAGGCATAATCATGCCTCAATACAATATGGTTTGGTTCTGTTTTTTCCTTTTGGATTGCAGTGAAGGCACAAAGTTTAAAAGTATGAGGTTAGATCTTAGAATGCTTTGCCTGAAGGTCCAGAAGAGTAACAGTTATTATTGAATAAACATGGAGGAATCAGTTTGTATAATGTACCAATTACTTTCCACTTGAAAAAGATAAATGTTTGAATCTCTGCATGTATATGCATTTATTTGTTATGTGAAAATAACTATGCTTGAAATAAGATGTGCCAATTACCAAATGCTTCCTATAAATCTGCATCTCTAA
Source organism: Ovis aries (assembly GCF_016772045.2). Classification (NCBI taxonomy): domain Eukaryota; kingdom Metazoa; phylum Chordata; class Mammalia; order Artiodactyla; family Bovidae; genus Ovis; species Ovis aries. Next base: position 13,440,848 of record NC_056066.1, read on the forward strand.
CACATGAAGTACTGTTTTCAGCTTTATTTTAGAGAAAAATAAAACAGCAAAAAAAAAAAAAAAACAAGTAGTACCTTTTTTGTGGCAATATTATGCCAAGTATCTAGCTGATGTAAAGACCACCACTTTCAACCACTGAATACACTCTCTGATGTGTGAAAGGCAGCATCTCTGTAATACAAAATTCTGTATACTCCTGCCCATTTCCCTCTGAGTTTCCTTACGAATAAAATCATGTCATCCAGGGATGTCAAAGATATATGGTTGTAACTGAAGTTCTAGCAAGAAAACATTCAGTGAAGGCTAGAAGCAGTGGGAGGAGCTTTCTTCACATAGGGATCTCATTGGGAAGCTGCTGATTAAAACAACAGCAACGGGTCTAGAAAAGGAACGTCCCCACTCAGTCTCCAGGTACACTTTTTTCACTAGGTCTGTTTAAAGAGGGCTTCCCTGGTAGCTCAGCAAAAAAGAATCTGCCTGCAATGCAGGAGCCACGGGTTCTAGCCCTGTGTTGGGAAGATCCCCTGGAAAAGTACATGGCAATCCACTCTATTATTCTTGCTTGGGAAATTCTATGGACAGAGAAGCCTGGCAGCTACAGTCCATGGGGTCACAAAAAGTTGGACATGACTGAGTGATTGAACTTGCATGCACTACTTAAAAAGAAGTGAGAAGAAATACTCTTAAAAAGTAACGCTGGAGCCCTGTACCCAGAGACGTTGAATGTTTGTTAGTAATGATGAAGACCTCTGCAATCACGGAATATAGAATGAATGATATTGATAGATACTTCTAGGATTTATTTCAGTGTACTATGAAAACTGATGATCAAAGGAGAAATGACACTCTACTAAGAGTTCAGTGGGATGGTCTTAGGGTATAAGAGACTGAAAAGCTGGGCTTACATCTCAGATTAAAGATTACAGACCTCGTGAAGTTTTTTAAAAAATTCTTGCTGTTCTACTCACTGATTATCTGTTATCATTACTGTGGACACTCAGCTAAAAAACTGTATTTAAAATTCTTTTACATTAAGCTTAAATTAATTATTCATTATTAATATTTCCATTCATAATGTAGCATACTTTAGCTACGAGTTTTACAGGACTAGAATCAAAGCCACTGGACACCATCTTTCTAAAATTCTTCAGTGGAAGAAAGCAGTAACATTTAAAACCATGGCGAATGAATATCAGAATTTAATTAGAAATGTATGTTGCCAATTCTCAGTTCAAATATTGAAAAATAAATACTTAGAAATCAAATTTGTTTATAAATTCTTTCCTAATTTTAGCAACACCTTCCCAGACACAGTTCTAAATTATTTTTCCAGTGTCATTACAGATGTATATACTTTCTTTTCAGAAAACCCACTTGGTACCTCAGAAAACTCTCTGTACGTTTTTCTTGGCTCTTACCCGCTTTTGGCTTATTCAGTAACAGTAGGAAAAGACTATAAACGCCCAGAGGACAGACTCTAACTTTTGGCTCTCTCTTGTGCCTAGTACATTGACTTTCAATGCAAACAGTGCTATGTTCTTTAAATTTGACTGAAATGAATAGTGACTTTAAGTGGAAACTTTCTCCATAATGCATAAATCATAAAAACCCCATATTTGTGACCTAGCCTTTAATTCAACCTGTTCCCCAAATGCAATCATCAGCCTGGATATATTTGCACCTGCCTAGGAAGGACATGCTTGTAAATGCCAAATATGTTATCTATTAAAGATATTAAAGAGAATTTTTATAAATTACCAGATGTCTAAGAAAATTATCAGCTGTGGTTTTAAAGATTGAAATGTTCTGATACTTTATCAGACAGAAAATGTTACCTTTATACTAATTGTTGTTTGAGGTTTTGTAAAGTCTTGAAGGCTTCTATGAGAGGCATTTAAAGTGCTTTGAGATCTAGTAGAAGGCAATGGCAACCCACTCCAGTACTCTTGCCTGGAAAATCCCATGGACAGAGGAGCCTCTTAGGCTGTAGTCCATGGGGTCACTAAGAGACAGACATGACTGAGTGACTTCACTTTCACGCATTGGAGAAGGAAATGGCAACCCACTCCAGTGTTCTTGCCTGGAGAATCCCAGGGATGGGGAAGCCTGATGGGCTGCCGTCTATGGGGTCGCACAGAGTTGGACATGACTGAAGCAACTTAGCAGCAATAGCAGCAGCAGGAAGGACATGCTTGTACCCAAGGATCCATAAGTACACTTCATCCCCTTACCTGAAATAATGTTTGTGTTTGTGGATAGATACATTGAATTTTCAGAGATTCTGATGTGTCTGATGTTTTATTCTTTCAGTAAAATGGTAAGATACTGTATCATTGTCACAAGGGAGAGATGACTTGATAGCTGCCTGTGTGTATGGCATGCCATACAACAGAACTGGCTTAAAGTTTAAATTTTAAATAAGTTTCATTACTTATAGTTAAATAGTAAAGCTATAGCAACACTGTTGATCTAATAGCCTATGTTTCTGTTCAAAGTACATATAAATCAATTCACATTAATTAAAAAATCTGACTAATACTCATTATGATACTCTTCTGACCTGGATTGTGACTTGAATTTACATTAATTTGCACATTAACTGTGTAAATGGAAAAAATCAGTCATCAGCTTGAACTGCACTGGCTTACTTTATCTTGGTATTCTGAAGAAAATGCCTGCACATGCTGGCTTCTTCACTTATTTTGAATGTCATAGTCTTTAAAATTCATCCTGATATTAGTGTATTAATCATTTCTATGTCACTCTCAGAATGCTTTATTTTTTAATATGTATATTCTTACTCCATATGGAGTTAAGCATATCTATTTTGTAATTCTAGTTTAGTTGTTATGTTATGTTATAATAGCTAAGATGGATAACAGTTTTCATATGCAAAGCTTATAGTGCCTATTTCCAGAATCTAATTATATATATAAATATGTGGATGTACATACACATATTTATATACATATAGGTATGTATGCATACTCTACATAGATACACAAGTATAACAAGTATAGGTGGTCTTCCTACCTGAACACTGTTATCACAAATAACTTAGCAACCTAGTGTAAGTGGAGAGCATTTCAGGTACAATTTGTCACAAAAAAATGTAAAGGTCACACTGAGAAAATTTGGTGGTATAATGCAGTATGTACCACTAAAAAGTATTAAAGACAAAAGAAGCAACCTATTACTCTAATTATAAACTTTTTATTCTTACATTGTTACAGACTGATCGGAAGTAGATTAATTCCAATAAGTCTATCAAATTCTCTGCATACATGTTCATACTCTACCTTTAATTTAATAATTAATATCATATAACTAAAGCAAATATCATCTTTGGTCTAAGGCAATGGTAGCAAACATCAAAAGAAACCAAAAGAAATTATGTATTAATTTTCTGCGGTACAATGAAGGATAAACGATACTGTTAACAGATTTTTTTTTTTTCCCTAAGATCATGGAGTACTTTTTAAGCAAAAGTTAATTATGACTGCAGCATAACACCACCCCCTGGAGGCAATATACTTCTTGGGATCAGAGTAAATATCCAGTGCACACGAAGTAATTTAAAATACAAATAGTATTATCATTAAATAGTAGTTATGCATCGGTAGAAAGGGTATTATGGGAGTAGTTTAGAAAACTAAATTAAATGATTTCTCTTACAAGATACATCTTCTATTTAAATAATATTTTTCTTAGAGAAGTTCAAACATTTTAGACCTAACAAACTCTTTACATAGTATCCTTTGGGTCAAAGTATGTATTAGTGCCTCTCATTTTATGGAATAAGGAAATTAATCTCAGCTTCAGGTCACTGACTAACAAATCCTTCAGTACAACAGAGCAACCTCTAATCTAATCTCCACTGGGTAGCCTTAAGTTCATAATTCTACTGAGATCTAAGTTTAAATTCTACCCACGAAACAGATCTCAGAGAGGTTCCATTCTTGGTATTTTACTAGACATACTAATAGCTTTAGGTGAGACATTAGTCCTTTTCTTTGTGTGACTCACCAAGAATAAGGAAGAAGGGTCTTCATGAGCTTGGTGTGTGACTGCTTTGAGAGGGAACCCCTCTGGTAGCTTATTGTAGAAAAGAGAGATTCAACTTCTGGTAAGGGCAGAGATTCAGTTTCTGGACAGGGAAACCAGGCATGCTGCAGTCCATGGGGTCGCAAAAAGTTGGACACGACTGAGTGACTGAACTGAACTGAAGGACAGAATAACTTGTATCTTAGTAACCTATTTATGGATATTTCACAGGCAACTATAAATTCTAGGAAAATTATTAAAATCAGTTATTTGGAGGCACTAGAGAGTGACCAAATTGAGCATAAATGATAGACACTTGAAGGAAAGAAAATGCATTGAGAAAGATGTCACGTTGTACCCTTTACACCTTAGAGTACTCCTGGATCTTAACTGGATTATCAAACTCAGACCTGTATTCTTATGGAAGGGGATCTAAGAGCAGAACTGAGGGCTGACAAAGTACTTGAAGTTGTGTGTGTGTGTGTGTGTGTGTGTGTGTGAGAGAGAGAGAGAGAGAGAGAGAGAGAGAGAGAGAGAGATTGGGGGAAATCTGGAAGAGAGGGAGACACAGAGAACCTTATATGACCCAAACCTTCATATGGAGCTATTAACTGAGTTGTGCACACATGTGGGAAAGTGCAAGACCAACAGAAAATGAAAGCTGAAAGTGAGAATGAAAGTGACTCAGTCGTGTCTGACTCTTTGCGACCCCATGGACTATACCCTGTCAAGCTCCTCTGTCCATGGAATTCTCCAGGCTTGAATACTGAAGTGAGTAGCCGTTCCCTTCACCGGGGTATCTTCCCAACCAGGGATCAGACTCAGGTCTCCTGAGTTGCGGGCTGATTCCTTACCATCTGAGCCACCAGGGAAGCCCAAAATAAAAACTGAAAAATCTAAAAACCTGAGCAGTGATGTTAGCTGCTGCCCAAAACAGGGGAAATAGAGGTTGCAGCTTGAGTACAAACATGTGATCTGCCTGCTAGAATAAAAATCAGCATTTTTAAAAGAAAGAAAACAGAAGCCAAATTCTCTACATTAGTCACAATAGTCAGTATATGATAAAATTTTTTAGACATGCAGATAAATAAGCAAAAATGACCTGAATCAGGAAATATATAGTCAATAGAAACAGACACCAAGATGAGACAAATGTTGAAATTAGAAGTACTCTGTAGCTACTAAAAATATTTTCAGAGTATTAAATACTATAGCAATGATGGAACACATGGGGAATCTCAGTAGAGAACTGTAAATGCTATTTTAAGTTAAAAATTAATATGAGAGATAAAGAGGGACATTTTATAACAATAAGACAATCATTTTTACCATAATAATTATAAGAAGATCATTTCTTTACCGTAATAATTGTAAGTACAGAAGTCACATTTTCAATCTCCTTAACCTGAATGAAATTTATCAAACACTTATCCAGACAGCTGCAGAATACACATTTTTTTCTGATGCAGATGAAATGTTCAGTCATGTTGACCATATGATAGGCCATGACACAAAATAGTAAATTTCCAAAGAGTGAATTCTTACAGATGATGATAACTGACTGCAATAAGAAAGTAACAATAGATGTAGCTATACAATATTCCAATATTTGTAAAGTGAATGACATACATCTGAGTAATTCTTGAGTTAGAAAAGCATTTACAAGTGAACTTTTAAAATGTTTTGAAATGAGTGATGATGAGATAGACTGTATCAAAGCATAGACTGTGGCTGGAGAGGTGTGCACGTTCTCCACGTTTTGATATAGTCTATGTCATAGAAGGGAGAGAATAAGACAATCATTTCCAGCTCGTTTTATTAGGTTATCATAACTTTTTAAATAAAACCTGATTAAAATATTATAAGAAGTAACAGACTCTTACAAATACACTTTTAAAACTTCTTACTAAATGAGTTGAAAATCTAATCCAGCAATACTAAACACAAACAAACAACAAAAACCCCCAAACAGATGGCTAGGTTAAGTTTATCCTAAGAATGTAAATTCCTTGAAATATTCATAAATCAATTCATTTATCATAAATACAGGGTGAAGAAAAAAAATCTCATCATTTCAATAAGATTAAAAAGCATTTGACAAAATTCAATATCTGTCCAAAAACTCTTAAGTAGATTGTGGCTTTATCTTTTAAATTTTAGTTTTACTTTACATATTTGAGGTTGTGCAATTAGTATACATATACTATAAATTGTTAAATGTTCCTGGTGGATTATAATTGTTAACATACTAATGATCATGACTATGAAGTGCCTCTTTATCTCCAGTAGGCTTTGTCCTACAATGTCCTACAATCTACTTAGTCTTATATTACTACAGCTATGCCAGATTCCTTTTGATTTTCATTTTCATTGTATGTCTTTTTATCCTTTGTTTTTGACATTTGGGCATTCTGATCATTTAGATTTATCTCTCATAAGCATCAGACGGTTGATTTTTAAATCTAGTTTGAATTTCTTTGCCATGTCATTATAATAATTACACACATGTTTACCTTTAGACCTGCTATATTCTCATTTTCTATTTTCCTCATCCTTTGCCTTTCCTTTCTCATAAGCTTTCTTGCCTTCATTCTATTAATTATTTTGTTATCCCCTTTCCACCTAATAATTCATTATTTTAATCTGTTTTCATAAATGTATCAGTGGATATCCCAGATATTAAAAAGTGCATTCTTAATTTATTAAAGGCCAACATAAATTCACATTTTTACTAATTTTCCTATATTGCAAGAATATTAAAACAAAACTTCTATTAGTGCCCTCTTGTTTCTGCTTAGGTTTTCATAGAGTTTACTTTTGATGTACAGATTTTAAACTCTGTAATGCACTACAATTATCTCATTTTTAGACCATTACTATTTCTTAGCTTTGCTCACACACTTACAGCACATGGTCTTCATCCCTCAGTAGCTCTGCACTCCCTTATCTGGTTGTTTTTCTTTTTACCTGGAGAATTGTTTTTGGCATTTCCTTTCTTTAATGTGGGTTTGCTGGTGACCAGCTCTGTTTTTCTTTTGTGTGAAAATGTCTATATTTCGCCTTTATTTTTAGCAAGACGACTTTGCTAGATATAGAATTCTAGGATGGTCACTGTATTTTTCCTTCATTTTAAAAAGATGTTTCCATTGTTTTCTGTCTTTCATTAATTTGGTTGAAAAATAGACCTCATTCAAAAACAGACCAAAGATTGTGGGTTTCTTTGTTGTTGTTGTTTCATTTTGGCTACACAGCAAGAAATGTGGGATCTTAGTTCTCCCACCAGGGGCTGAATCGGGGCCTTTGGCAGTGAGAGTGTGGCGTCTCAACCACTTGATCATCAGGGAATTTCCTAAATATTATTTTTTGACTGTTTGTATTTAATGTGTGCTACATGTTGCTATGATGTGCATAAATGCACTTTTCTTTAAACCTGCTTAATGTATGCTGACTTTCAAGACTGTGTCTCAAAATATTTTGTTGGTTTAGGAAAATTCATTGTGATCTCTTCAAATATTTTCCCATTCTTTCTCCTTTCCTTTTATGAGCCCAGTTGTGCATATAATAGGCCTTTTATTATACCCCATTTTTTTATGTTTTTATTTATTTGGGAGGATATTTTCCTTACCATGTTTCAACCTGAATATATGAATACATATATATATACACACACATCTTTTTAAAACAAATCAGTCTTTTTAGTTAGGTTAATTTCCATTACTGATTTTTCAGTTCTAGAATTTCCTTTGCTTATTTTCAATAGTTAATGAAATTCTCCGTTTTATCACTTAAGTTCTTAAACCTATTAACCCTTGTCATTTCACTGTCTGCATCTGATAACTCTATTATCTGGATTCCTACGTGTTTGTTTCTTTTGCCTCTTATCTCTGCTTTCATTCAGGTATTGTTTTCTCTCATGCCCAGTTATTTTTACATGAATATTGGATATTTCATATTAAAAATTTCAGAGAGAATGTGAAACCTTAGATTACATTACTTCTCTTAGAAAGGATTTACTTTTACTTTGTTTATGGAGTCACACTACGGGCGCTAGCAATCCCAAGTCAATTTAGGATATTAGATATTAAGATGATTCAAAGATGGTCTTCAATCATTCTAGGCAGTGTTCTACTTCTATTTTATGACACATTCCTTTGGTAAACATGTCAGAGTCCCACAAACCTCCTACGGTATTTGTGGCAGCCCCACATGAGTTAGAGACTGAACATGCACACACTTCCTCTTTGCAGTAGTGGGATGACAGCTTTTACTCCCCCATTAATGAGATGGTTAGAACCTCTTTTCAGCCTCCACAGACTCTCTGTCACTTTGGCATAATTTCTTAGCCTATTAGCTTTTGCTTTGGAACAGAAGATGTCTTGAGATAGCAACAAGGAAGAGGGTCACCATCTTCTGGAATCTTGAACACTAAGTCTTCATTTCCTTGGTAGCTCTCCAGTAACTCTGGAGACATTTTATATTGCATCTCCCCTCAACCCCTTCCACACCTGTTTTTTCTGACAGTTCTAGAAGGAGGCAGTTGATCTTCCACTGCCAGACACGGAAATTCACCTGAAGCTATTGGCTCTTCCATCAGAACCCTCATTTTATGTCTCTACTCTAAAATCAGAAATCTTCTGATTCTGCTACAGACACTTATTCAACTATAACCATACCTACCTCTGTTTGATATTGTAAAATTCTTTGAAATGCCAAGAAGTTAGTACATATCTTAGCACACAGGAACTTCCTTCTTCTTATTTCTCAACCCAAGAAGCTTGAGTCATCCTTGACTCCTCTTTTTTCACTAACAAAGTGAAAGTGAAAGTGAAGTCACTCAGTCGTGTCCAACTCTTTGCGACCCCGTGGACTGTAGCCTACCAGGCTCCTCTGTCCATGGGATTTTCCAGGCAATAGTACTGGAGTAGATTGCCATTTCCTTCTCCAGGGGATCTTCCCAACTCAGGGACTGAACCCGGATCTCCCACACTGTAGACAGACGCTTTACTGTCTGAGCCACCAGGAAAGTCAACAGCCCACCATTAATTTATCAATACATGCTTTGAGCCTGTCTTTAAATATATTCAAATTCTTACCACTCCTGACTACCTCTGCTCCTGTCACCCTGATCTAAGCCACAATTAACCCTTGCTTAGTGTTTTTGGTAACAGTTCCTTCACTGGTTTGCTGGCTTCTGCTCTTTGTCATGACATCTAGTCTCACCTCAGCAGTCAGAATGATCCTGTTAGAATTAAAGTTATTCATGCCACTGATTTACTAACACCATCCAATGACTTCATATTTCATTTGAAGTAAAAGGCAAAATCATTTTAACCTCTACCCAGCTTTTCCCAATGTACACCCTTTACCACCCCTTACCTTCCTGAGTGCACATGTGTATGCTTTGCAATCCCTGAATTTGTCTACTAACTGCTCTCTAGTTATCTAATCCTTCCTACCAGATACTCCTCCACGAAGACATTAGTACGTGTTTTTCTCCCTTCTTGGGCAAGTTTTCCTTCAGGTATCTGTATGGTCTATTCCCCTACTATTTTACCTCTTTACTCAATATTTACCATTCAATGAGCATAATTCAGAGGAGAAAGAAAGCAAATACCCAGTGCAGGAGTATACACTTAAACTTGCTGTAGTTTAGTTGCTAAGTATGCACTTGACTCTTTGCAACCTTGTGGACTGTAGCCCGTCAGGCTCTTCTATCCATGGGATTTCCTAGGCAAAAATACTGGAGTAGGTGGCCATTCCCTTCTCTAGGCGGTCTTCTGGACCAAGGGATGGAACCCAAGGCTTCTGCTTGGCAGGCATGTTCTTTACCACTGAGTCAGCTGGAAAGCCCCATGCTTAAACATAATTTTCTGCAAACTCAAACTACCAAAAGAACCAAATAGCTTTTATATGTGAATAGATAGATAGATGGATAGATAGATAGATAGAATAGATATTAAGATTCATAATATCAATGAATCACTTATATATGGCTAATTGGAATGGAAATTGATCACTCTGGAAACAAGTTTGACAATATCTAGTAAAATGAATATGTAAACATACAATGTATAAATTTTTTACCAGTTTTATAATCTGAACAACTACTGGCATATATACACAATGAGACATGTGCTACGATGTTTACAAAAGCATTTTTTGTAATCAAGAAAAAATTATATAAAATTATCAAATTATATCAACAGGGAATGAAACTTAAAAAACTGTGGTATAATCTCACAATATAATAAAATAGTTGAAATTAATGGATTGTGTATACATTAATTAACATGTATGTACTTCCAGAATATTATATGGTTAGAAAGCAAGTTATGAAAACATCCCTGTAATATGGCCTTCTTTGTGTCAATTTGAAAAACAAACCAAAATACTATATATAATGTATGCATGCATATGAACCAAAAGTATAAGACTGTAGACAGAAACAACAAACATCAACTTCAATATTTCTGTTATACCTGAGATAGAGAAAATAGGATGGATGAGAATGCTTAACTTGGATCTTTTCCTATTTGAGTTCTTAAAGAATAAAAGAAAGTGATAAAATATGGTAAAAAATACTCCATTTCTTTTAAGTGGTAAAAATATTTTTACTATAATTATTGAGGGGGGAAATACTTTATAAAAAATAATAATAATGAATGCCTATTCACTAGTGTTTACTGTGTGTTCAGACATGATAAAGTTTTTAAAAATCCATCATCACAAATGAACTCCCTTGTATCACCTCTCTGTAGTCACACCCCTGCCTCCTCTCTCCATTTCTGTCCCCAGCAACTCCTGGTCTGTCCTCCGTCTCTATAGTTCTGCCATTTGAGAATGTTACATAAATGGAATCCTATAATGTGTACATTTTGAGATTGAGTTTTTTATTCCACATAGCATAATTGCCTTGAGACCGATCAGGCTGTTGCATGAATCAATAGTTTATTCCTTTTGCTGTTGAATAATGTTCATTTGTATGGATGTATCAGAATTTATTCAATCATTGAAAATAAAGATTCTATGGACCATAAAGAAAGCTGAGTGCCAAAGAATTGATGCTTTTGAACTGTGGTACTGAAGACTCTTGAGAGTCCCTTGGACTGCAAGGAGATCCAACCAGTCCATCCTAAAGGAAATCAATCCTTAATAGTCATTGGAAAGACTAATGCTGAAGCTGAAACACCAATACTTTGGCCACCTGATGTGAAGAACTAACTGCTGGGAAAGATTGAAGGCAGGAGGCGAAGCGGACGGCAGAGGAGGAGATGGTTGGATTTCATCACCAACTCGAACATTAATCAGAGCAAGCTCCAGGAGTTGATGATGAACAGGGACATTTTTTCAAATATATTTTATATTTGGATGATATGAGCTTGGGTGTGTACTAGTACCTACTATTTAACATTTTTCTATGTATAATAATGTATAATATATTTAATACTTTTTTAAATGGAACAAAGTGGGTATATATACCCTTTCATATATGTGCAAAATGAAAATATTTCAGTAGTTTGTCTGCAACACAAAATAAAAGAAGAATGCTCAACTTGAAATATTTCATGTAGTTTTTGTTAGTTATTTTTAATATTCCAGATACACCAACTTTTCTGACCTATCAAAACCAAGTATCTTTGAGTTTATTAACTAGGAAAAGGTAAAACTGGATGAATTTACTCAAGCACTTAAAGTACACACATGTGATCAGAGGCCTAGATAAGTTATAAAACATTATACTTGGGAAGGGGGATGATCCAGTCTATTTTTTTTCCCAGCTGAAAAAGATCTATAATCTCTAAATACATTAAAAACATTGGGATCAGTTCTCTGTTTAACAAGTTAACCTCTCTTTCATTAGGGATAAGCTGAAAGCTAGACATAATTAAAAATTATACTCAGAAATGGAGAGCTGTGACTTAACCATCGTCTATGGAATTTTACTGGAAAAAAATTTGTTCTTTTCATACAAGAACTGTCCACAAAAATATTTTAAGATAATATTGCATTTGGTGCGATCAAAGTGTATTCCTTTGAAAGAAATAAGAAAGGATTATGTTGCCTAAACAGTCTTACAAATTTCACCTGCATCTTAGTAGAGAGAGATCTCTTTCCACCGAGATTTTTTAAAATGTGGTTTTCCAGATGTGTCTAAGATATACTCCAAGTTAATGTAATATATTTTCATAAGAAAGAGAATAAAGGAAGCTTAAATGTTATCTAGTACATACATTAATATTTTTAGGTGAAGGATCTAAGACCTAAAAGAGCTGAAAGTCTAGGATTTCATAAGAGGCCATGATAAGACTGAGAGCTGCAGAGGCCTGATTCTCTCTTGGTTTACCCTCTTTGCTATCTGGTTGCTTTGATTAATAAATCCAAGACTTTTTAACTTCAGATATCTTTATTCTGTATCACTTCACTGCTTCTAAAACTTCAAAAATTTTAAGATCCTATACTTCTTTATTGACAACTATCCATCTACCTTAAGAATTTTAATGTGTCTAGATTTAAAAAAAAATACAATATGTACTAAGAGAATATGGACATAATCTCTCCTTTAATCTTTTTATTTTTGAAGTGTTTGCTTTATCTTTTCATTTTTTCCTTGAGAGGTATTTCATCATTATAATATCAAAAGACATTCTGCATGCAATAAAATAATGACAGAATATATGCATTTATGCACCTATAAAGTATACTTGCTTAAGGTTTTCAAAGATGAGATAGTACTTCTTGGGATTTGAGTATAGAATATTCTAGTATTAAAATGTTTTAATGGTCTTCCTACAAGTACAAATTGCACATTTATCACTCTTACCTGCTCTCTACTGTTTCTGATACTTGTTACTATGTATGTATTAAGTTTGGAAATTCCCCAGCCTTTGTTTCAGGGTAGTCTTCTGACATAAAGTGGCTGAGGCCTTCCCCATTGGCCAGAAAGCTGAGCAAAGTGCATTGCATTTTTCTAGAGTAGAATGGTCACCTCTGTTTTAAAATGGTAACCTGTAAAAGCTAAAATTCATCTACCTCTGTTAATTATTTTTGGATAAATAAAATGTGGTGTTATCATCTAGGTTCACTTCTGTACTCCTCTAAAGAAGTTATTAAAACTTAACCATCAAAGACTTATGTATAGATTAATACAAATTTCTGTATGCACAATTCTAATGTGGCTTCATATTTCTGAAATGTTTGGCTTTTAATTTTTTTAAAAAACTTATACTTGTTACTTTTTTGTAAGTTTTGTATTGGAGGATAATTGCTTTACAATATTGTGCTGGTTTCTGCCATACATCAATGTGAATCAGCCACAGATATACATACGTTCCCCTCCCTCTTGAACCTCTCTGCCATCTCCCACCCTGTCCCAGCCTCTTAGGTTGTTGCAGAGCATGAGTTGAGCTTCCTGTGACACACAGCAAATTCCCACTGGCTATCCTTTTACATATGGTAATGTATATGTTTCCATGTTACTCTCTCAGTTGGTCCCACCCTTTCCTTCCCTGTGTCCACAAATCTGTTCTTTATGTCTGCATCTCCATTGCTGCTCTGCAAATAGGTTCATCAGTTAGATGTTACTTTTAATTTCTTTGCCATTATCATTATAAATTTTCCCTAGAATACACATTCCTTTAGGAATCTATATGCAAACTGTCACATATGAATCATACCATGAGCCCTGCTCTGGGTAGCATCTATTAATATTATACTCAAAGTAAATAGGCTGATAGTTACTGAGCTCTAAAGAGCTTGCACATCCTAAATCTTCAGACAGCAAATCTTTCCTGACACAAACGCCACCTCCCTATGGCCTGGGTATAACAAGCAAAGTAAATTATGCCAATGAAAATGTTTTAAATTTCCACTATTAAAGGGATAGAAGAAAATGGTCTTGTTAGGTAGTTAGAATAGGAAAAAGGAGTCCAGAGTGGCAGTGGCCAGAAGCCAAGGAAGGGGAAAAGCCCATGAAAATAGAACAAGGGAAGGTCCGAGGACGGGAGTGAGGACCTCAAGTAGAACAAAGAGCACTCCTGGCTAGCCCAGTTTACATAGGGCAGGCCCAGGGGAGGAAAAAACAGACAAAAAGAGGGGCCGAGGGGCCAAAGGGCCGGGGGTCTCTCCTGTGCGCGCACACGCTCTCTCATTCTCTCTCTCTCTTCGTGTCTTTTGGGTCAGCATGCCCTCATGCCTTGAGGATGTATTTTCCTTTATTTTTGAAATAAAATTGAGCTGTAACACTGTCCGAAAGCTGTGACGCTCCGAGGGCTTTAACGTCCATTGCTTCGCATGTTTGTTGTGATGAGACAGAACTGAGGAAATTACACACTCCCCTGACAGTCTTATGAGACATGGATCCATCCATTAAAAAAACAAACTCATAAATTCCCTATATAGAGAATCACAAAAGACAAGGAGAAAGTGCGGCAGGGAGGAAACCAATTCTAACCCCATGATGGAACTGTTTCTTTGACTTGCTTTTTGTTGCTTTTGTTATTATAATCATACAGAATGGTTTGACTCAGCTTCCACCCGAGGGTTAAACTAAAATGCCTTTGTTCAGAATCCTCTCCACCTGTGGATAATGGGAAAGGAGAAATTAACACATCCCCTGCCTGAGGCTTGCCATTTTAGATCTTTGCAAGATTAATGGCCTTTATACTTTGCTTCCTCACCTCCCCTCATCTCTGATCTATGAAAGAACCTGGCATTTAGACTCCTAATAAGATGGTTATTTTGAGGCGCTAGCCTGACATCTTCTCCCTCTACGGGCTTCCAGATTAAAGTCTCTTCCTTGCCTCAGCTCCTCGTCTCTCAGATTCATTGGCTTGCCATGTAACAAAAGCATGCGATTGCAGTGGGACACAGCATTTGACTAAATTTTAGAATTCTAAGACCCATGTGGTGAGGGCATTTGATGACCAGGTAAATGCATAGAAGGGACATGAAATGGACATTGGATGGACCACGGTGCATCAGAAAATACACATTCTTTTTAAACTGGATAAATGTGACCTCTTACAATGTGTATATGTAGAGTACACAGCATGTCACTTTGATACATCTATATGTTATTATTAAGAAAACATAGTTGCTCTTGTACCAATATTTTTCACATTACATACTTATAGCATAATATTATTGCCTATATAGAAAGTGAAGTCACTCAGTCGTGTCTGACTCTTTGTGACCCCATGGACTGTAGCCTACCAGGCTCCTCAGTCCGTGGAATTTTCCAGGCAAGAATACTGGAGTGGGCTGCCATTTCCTTCTCCAGGGGATCTTCCCAACCCAGGGACTGAACCCAGGTCTCCCACATTGCAGGCAGACACTTTACCGTCTGAGCCACCAGGGAATCCCAAAAGGTCGGCCCACTGCATTGGCCAGGAATCGAACCCAGGTCAACTGCTTGGAAGGCAGCTATGCTCACCACTATACTACCAACACTACACATATCCAAGATACTGTACATTATATTTCTATGGTTTATTTAATACTTGTTACAAGTTTCTAGACTTATCTCTCCATCCCCATCCCCTGGTACTCACACATTTACTTTCTGTTTTTTTTTTGTTTTTTTTTTTTTTGAGGTTTGACATTGGTCAATTTCACATATTAGTGACATCATACAGTGTTTGACTTATCTCAGACAGCATGACACGCTTAAGGTCCATCCAAGTCACAAATGGCAGGATAACCTTCCTTCTCATGGCTGAGCAATATTACTCTGTATACATATGCCACATATTTTCAATCCATTAATCTGTTGATGGGCCCCAGGGAAGAAAACATGAATTTAAATTTTGCTGTTACTTACTACTCACTTAGAATCATCTACCGTCTCTAAGTATCAGTTTTAGTGTTTGCATGATGAAGATAAGGTCTACTCTATAAAGGAGTAAAAATCACTGAGATCCTGCAAAAGAAAGTCCGTAAAAAATATTGTACAGTGCGTGTTAACAGATTTCAAGATGGGGAAGCTCCTATTTTATTAATAGTCATAAAGATTTATTTTTTGGGGTTTCCCCAGTGACTCATTGGTAAAGAATCCACCTGCCAGAGACAGGGTTTGATCCCTGAAAACATCAGAGACGCAGTTTCATCCCTGGATGGGAAAGATCACTTCATCCATGGAGTAGGAAATGGTAACCCATTCCAGTGTTCTTGCTGGGAAAACCCATGTCTTTCAAAGAGTCAGAAACAACTGAGCATGCATAAAAACTTCTTTGTCTATGTTATCAAGCATTTACATTGCACAGATTTATACATGAAAATGTATAATTTTTAGGCTGGGTTTTTTGGTTTTTCATATGTATTTGTATAAAATATAGACCATTCAAACCTGATTCAGTGCCGCCTCCTGCCTTGGGTGAATTGTAGATGTAGCCTAAACTAACTAACAAACTACTGAACTTCTCAGTAAGTTTTAAAATATGTAAGAGGGGTAACAATTTGAAATATGAATGCTTTTCATTTGCAAATGCCACACATTTGACAGAGAAGAAAAACTAAGGACTTCTAAATAATTTGCTTGAGTATCAAGAGCCAAACAAAGAAAATTTGGGGCTTGGTATATATAATATAAATTACAAATAGGGAATGACAAAAACAATTCATAGTAACCTTTTTATATAAAATCGTACTGTCATTTTATAGCTAAAACTTACATCATACCAACTGTTTGCCAAGAGCTTTTCTTCATTTCACATATATTCACATATTTATTTAATCTCAAACAACCTATGAGACAAGGAACACTGCAGACAATAGGGGTTCAGTAATTTGCTCTAGGTCATCAAGCTGTGAAGAAAAAGATTTGAAAGCAAGCAGTCTGACTCTATAGTTTAATTTCTACACTTGACAGCGTACGGCAATATTTCTGGCTCCAAATGATAGCACTTCACCGAGAGTGAAGGAAGGAGACCAACAGGTTGCGTCTAGAACTCAGGTTAAAAGAGACTCCTGATAGGGTTCTAGCCCGCCAGGTCAAGTTCCAAGGGCGGGTAAGGAGACACTGGGAGGATGAGAACACTGCGGATACATTGAAGGGGTGGAGATTGACCCCAGAGCTGTCTTTCCAGTGTCACCAGAAATTACCCCAAGATATCCCACATGGGTCCATCAGTTGAGCAGCTGATTGAAAGGCAGGGAAGAATACTGTAAAGGCAACCTTGGGGAATTCTGTTCAACCCAGAAGAATAAGGTTGGATGAGGAGGGTGCAGCATGTGGAAAGGTGGGTTGCCCAAACCAGGTAAGATGAGCTTTCCTTCCACTGAAGCCTTTGCCAAAACCTATTCATAACCTTGTCTGTTAGGTCCACGTATTTAGATGGTGAATTGCAAGCATACATTCCTATTATTATCTTATTTTCTGTATTGCAGCAGTAACGAGTAACGTGTTCAAGGGGAAAACTTAACAGGTGTCAAAATGAGACACTTTGCATCAAAACACAAAACAGCTAGTTACTTACTTCTAAACCTTCTGCTATTTCAAGAATAGGGGGAAAGTGACATACTCTGTATATGCGATTATCTGAACATGTGAAAACCTTGGGTCCTTGTTCTACTTAAAGCCTAGATGCCGACTGCTACTTATAAAATTTTACTGTTTCATTTTCAATGTCTGGTATTTCAGAACAAGTTAGGATATTGAGTACAGCTCACAAATTCAAAGGACATTTTCTCTGTAAAGTTTATTGGTTCTCATGATATCTTATTAATATTAGCATTGACAAACACTTCAATGTATGCTTAAAAGTAGAGACTATGAAAAAATTCTATTGTGGAGGTCCTAGCAGGGTCATTTCTATGAATATAAAACACAAAGGAGTCATGTCTTTGGGCCACTTGTCTTCAGCACCAGCTCCATCACTAACCTCACTTCCATTTTTACCTAATTATGTGTGTGTGTACATTCAGTTGCTCAGTCATGTCCCGTTCTTTGAGACACTTTGGATTGTAGCCTGCCAGGCTTCTCTGTCCATGGGGTTTTTCAGGCAAGGATACTGGGGTATGTTGCCGTTTCCTCCTCCAGTGGAATTTTCCTGACCCAAGGATCAAACCCGCATCTCCTGTGTCTCCTTGCCTTACAGGCAGAATTTTTACCCCCTGAGCCATCAGGGAAGCCCCTCAGCTATGTTCAGTGAATACAAAGCCGTGGTAGCCTTGCCATGGTTGTGAGTGTATTTTATGTAAATTTTTTTACTGCCTTCTTCTCATCTTAGTCTCACTTCAGCTCCATCCATTTTAATAGCTTTCCTTGATTCTTCTGCCCCTTCCTATCCTGGATGAATTTTGGAACTAATTTGTAGTTCCTGAAAATAAACCGAGAATCAAGATAGATGTAGTCCCCCCTTTAACAAATAGGCCATAACTACAAACATATTTGTGTGCATCATAGATATGTCTTATTGCTAGAACACCAGGGAAAGAGTTCAAACCTTAACCATTAGCATATTCTTCCCAATATGAATTCAACTGAAGGTTATATTTTCAACCAATCTTCTGTTTGTCTATCCATACAAAGAAGGAAACAGAAGCAAAGCAACAATCTGAATACTTCCAGCAACAAATTTTTGCTTAAAATGTCTATGGAATACTTTACCAAGATAGTAAAAGAGATTAAAAGGAATGGAACAGATATTGATTTCCTCACTAGTGTAATTCTGTGTCTTTGTTATATGAAGTTACTTAGCTGTGAGCATTAAGGAATTCCTAACTGGGCCATACAAATGGAAAGCTTTTCATAGCTTAAAACTGCTCAGTGATTTGAAATATTTAACTATATTAAAACTTAGTTGATGAGATTAAGATACCAATATTATATACGCACACAGATTTTTCTAAATCCAGACTCGTTTATACGATACCATTATATGTCTTTAAAAGAAATAAAGGTAGAAAAGTAACTCTGGAGGCCTACTTTGTTTCTTTTTTTTTTTTTTTTTCCTACTTTGTTTCTGAGCTACCAAAGGTAAGAAACTTTCAAGGAGATGCTTTGTATTACTGCTTAAAAAAATTTTTTTTTAACTACAGCTACAGGTTTTAAAGGTTTCTTTGAAACAACTGAAGAGTGAACTTTAATTCATGTTTTTTAAACAAAGGTTATATGAGACTTACAGCAGTCTTACAAAAGAAGAATATCGGCAAGAATTGCACATTACACTCAGAGTGCAACTGACTTTCAAATTTCTCTACAGGTATTATTTCCCATGAATAGGAACAAAGAGCAAAAACAGTTAAAAAAGCATATTCAAATGTGTGCATAAAAAGGCATGGTAAATGAATACTGTTTAGTTTGCTGACATAATTACTTGAATGTAATTTTTATGAGTCGTAGAAATCTTGGCATTTTCACTGAACCAGATAATTAGACTCTGAATAGAACAGGGTCAGAATAATTAATACATCAAAACTAGATGAACTTTTTCTAATTATTTTTATTTAATCTCTATTATAATTATTGTTATACTCTGCTGAGCATGATTGCCTCATGTTCATAGACTTGAATGCAGTCTTATAGTTGCATCCTGGGACTTTGAGGAATATTAACAAACCGTGGCATGGAGAAATTAGAATGATGTAGTTTCATGATGGAATTCTAAATTGGAATTTCATATTTTCTATATAGTTGCATAAAATTTGTTCCATAATCGTAAAAAATATGAATTTTAAAACAAAAGTCTACTTTTCTTTCAAGTTATACTTCTCAAAAGTTCAGGAAAAATTATTTTCTCAGATTTTTTTTTTAAAGGCATATCATCAGCTATTCAAGTCATGTGAAATTTTCTGAAAGGGGATTACATTAAATTTTTCCTTACTTGAGAGTTTTTAATATCATGATAAATCTTAATCATTAAAGCAAATGTATCAACAGGCAGTAAAGGCCATTACCAATTATTATTAAAGACGCTGAAATCTGTGTTAGAAAGTCATGGTGTAACTTTCAGATGACAGCTGCCTACCTGTGCCAGACCTTTGATATACTCATGAAAACACAGAAAAATAAATTGTAGCAGCCGATGAAACCACAAATACTGATGAAATACATTTAAGTCTCCAAGATGAAAGGTTACATATTAGCCAGCTAATAAATGATTAGGAACTAACTTATGTCTGATTATATGAAATAAGAATGCTATTATACAGAAAGAAAGATCTTATCCATCAACATAACATCCAATAAAGATTTTAATTCAAGGAGCCAATGAAAAAGTCTGAGGTCACTCTTAACTCCTAGTTCTCATTCCAGAGTTGGTCAGGACTACCCTCTTAACCTTGTCATTATCTATCATTAGTCTACAGAAGTCCACAACTTTCCCTTGTGGAGGATTGAAAATTGATGAAGAATTTCAAGGATCATTGCAAGGAAAAAGCAGAAATAAGTAGACTACTGCTAATGCCTGAGGATAATTCATTCTGAAAATATATAGAGTATTTACAATTAGCTAGGAACTAATTCATCTTCTATTATTTAGAGTAAAGGGCAGGAGACACAGGATAATATTCTGTATAACTTTTGCATAACTAGGCTATTTAAAGGTTTGCTTGGTCCTGGAATTTGCCTAGAGAAGATATGTATTACTGAAGAGAGCAGTAAAGAGATTATGAGATTCTAGAAACAAAAAGAAAGTGATATCCATAGAAGAGAATAATGTCCTTTGCAAATATCATCAGTGTTAGGCTTTACCTCATTCAAGGATAAAAAACAACATTGACCTTAAGCTAATAAATGTAGTTTTTCCTTAAGAAAACAGTATGCCATAAACATGTCAAATACATATAAAATGGGGAAAATAAGAAAATAGGGAGAATATTGAATTCTAAATGTTGCTGGCAAGTATATAAAAAGAACATGGTAAAGAAAAAGATACCACATGGAAAAATTAAAGTTAGCTTCAGTTATAGTAAAGAACATAATTGGCCTTGTAGAAAATGCAATCATTAATAAAGATTATAGATATCTAGATATAAAGAAAAATATAAAAAATGACAAAATAAATAATCAACAGCCATTGGGAATAAATTATAACAACTGAAGCTAAACAATCACTCATTAAGAGAATCCTTTTTAAGAGACTGCAAAAATAAAGAAAACAAGAGACATTACCTAGGTTTATGAGTCAATAGATTTCATTAACCTGCCGCCCACCCACACACTCACACACAAAAATGAAGTGACTTAGAATAAACTTGGCAGAGTTTTTGAATTTAAAGAAAAAATTCACAAAAAGTAAAAATAAAGTCATACTGGTTTTAGGTTCTACTTAATTCAGAGTGCCCAGAATGCAATGTAAAATGAGAACAAAGTTTTGAGAGTAAAAATATCATGGCACAAGGATATTTTGACCAAGAACAAAGTATTTAATATGCTGGGATAACAGAACAGACATCTGTGCTTAGATCTGCAGGATTGAGAACATAGACTGCTCACAGATACATCCCTGGAAATTTTACCTAAAAATGCACAACAGGGTAATTATAAATAACATTTAAAACTTAAAGAATGGGATATTTGAATCTAAAATTACTGAGGTATATATTGATATTTAAGACATATTTGCTCACCAAAAAAAAAAAAAGTTCACATTGAAAGAAATAAGAAGTTAGGTCTCTATATATGCTTACAACATAAGCAATACCATAATTTAAGTAACAGTATAATTCTTATTCCCAGGAGTTATAAACTTTACGATCATGAATATATTATGAAATTTATATGAGCAGATGTAATAACTATCAAATAATTTTGAGATACATGGCTTCTTGGAAAATAGCCCTTCAATTGTATCCTTATCTTATACTTTAAGTTAGTATGAACTTAAAGTAAAGGAGGATAAGATAGTTGGATAGCATCACTGAGTCAATGGACTTGAGTTTGAGGAAACTCCAGGAAATTGTGAAGGAAAGAGAAGCCTGACATGCTACAGTCTGTGGGGTCACAGAGTTGGACACGACTTAGCAACTGAACAACAAAAAGGTAAAAGAGGATTCAAATTTATAAAATAAATATATTTTTAGGAAAGATAAAAATATAAATGACAGTATTTCTCAGTGATCACAGAGCTTTTAAACATAAACATAGCAAAATTCACAAAGTTAAATATTGAGAAATCCCTCAGAAGAAACTTATAAAAGTTTATCTCACCAAAATCAATGAGGAGATATGTGGTATAGGTTTCATTAATAAGACAATGTTATACCGTAAATATTTCACCCAATGGCCCTGTATATATATGCCTAAACATGTAGCCATAGCAATGTGTGCTATGCTATTTTCAATAGCATTAAAAAATTAAGTGATACAATTTAACACACGTTAAATAATAAATAGCTTCTGTCTATTATAAACTTCATACAACCCAATAACATATTAAGAGATTTACTTTAATAATATGATTTGGCACCTGCAACAAACCTCTTGGGCAAGTGAAAGTGAAAGTCGCTCAGTCATGTCCAAATCTTTGGGACCACATGGACTATACAGTCCATGGAATTCTCCAGGCCAAAATACTGGAGTGGGTAGCCTTTCCCTTCTCCAAGAGACCTTCCCAACCCAGGAATTGAACCAGTGTCTCCTGCATTGCAGGCGGATTCTTTACCAACTGAGATATCAGGGAAGCCCCTTCAAGAATACTGGAGTGGGTTGCCATGCCCTCCTCCAGGGGATCTTCCCAACCCAGGTCTCCACAATGCACATAGATTCTTTGCCATCGGAGCCACAAGGGAAGTCCAAGAATACTAGAGAGATTTACTTTAATCTGTAGCCTATCTGTTCACCAAGGGTTCTTCCCAACCCAGGAATCGAATCGGGTCTCCTGCATTACAGGCAGATTCTTCACCAGCTGAGCTACCAGGGAGCCCTGCTGCTGCTGCTGCTAAGTCGCTTCAGTCGTGTCCGACTCTCTGCGACCCAGTAGATGGCAGCCCACCAGGCTCCCCCATCCCTGGGATTCTCCAGGCAAGAACACTGGAGTGGGTTGCCATTTCCTTCTCCAGTGCGTGAAAGTGAAAAGTGAAAGTGAAGTCGCTCAGTCGTGTCCAACCCTCAGCGACCCCGTAGACTGCAGCCCACCAGGCCCCTCCGTCCATGGGATTTTCCAGGCAAGAGTACTGGAGTTGGGGTGCCATTGGTAAGAGCTATTCATTTTTCTACTGATGAATAAACTGAAACAGAAAGAACTTGTAAGATCTGAATCTAGATCTAATTACAAAATTAAGTGCTGAATCCATGGTACGCTGCTTTCTAAGTATCTCGTATGCAATGTAAGAAAAAGTATTTTCTGTGCTATTCTTATCTATAGCCCCTTGCTTTATCACAGTGCCTGCTTATAGTATGCACTCAAATAATTGTTGCATGCTCAATATATGTATATAAGACACTGTATTAGAAGCTAAGGAACATAACACTAGAAACAGATTAGTATCTTACCCCAGGAAGTTTCTCATTAGGGTCAGATAGAGTATAGAAATATGGGATATGAACACTATGGAACAGTATAGTCAACAATAAAACTACAAGGCAGATTTTTAAAAGTGCATTGCTGTACGCGAAAAGAAAGTGCTTTCTTAAAGGAAGCGAGAAAATGACTGAAACGAAATAAGCAGATACCCCATTACAAACTTTGTTTTCAACGTAATTTGACTACTGAACTATGCAATATGGTTTTCTTGAATGCTTAGTATTTAGCTATAACAATATACTTAATCCTTGCAGATAAAAACTTAAGATGCGACCATATAAGAGGCTTAAATGTCTCAAGGTAAATAATAATATGTCTCAAGGTAAATAATAATAAATAATAAGAGGAAAATGCCATTCAAAAAAGAACAGATTTACTTTTAATACACTCAGGGTTTTACTAAAGCAGGTATCTCTCACACACCATAAACTCTTCGTTTTTCCTTTCTACTCCTGGTATTTATCCCTATTTTATTGAAAAAAATCTTGTTAATATGTTTACAATATTGAATCTGACATTGTCCATCTAAAAGTCATGGAATGGGGTCATTTCTGCTTAGAAAGAGTCTATACATTCATCTACAAGTTAATAAGTATCTGGCATTTTTGTCTTCGCTATTGTTTTCTTGGTGTTTTAGTCTCATTTGGCTGACTTGTGCATAGGAATCAGATTGGAAAAAAAAAAAATTAGGCACACACTGTGATATTTTATCCAGGTCACACAACACCCATATTTGCAACTGCTCTTGTGTTGCCAGTCTCTGGCAGCTCATTGCATTGTCTCAGATGCTTCATGTGCTTCCTGGCATTTAGTGGTTTATCAGTGAGTATTAGCTTACATGTGATAGAAGAAAATGGACTCAGGAACCTGGGCTCTCCACTGGCAGTTCTTTTTATTGGTGTGCCTGTCTGAATTGTTAACTACTCCTGAAACCATGGCAGGATTTCTGTGAACCTCTTCCTGATCTTAGTTAAAAACATTTTAATTTTGTCATTTGGAAGTTCGTAGAAAAAGTGGACTTTTAGAAAAATTGGTTCAACACAAAGAATGAGGAAATAAGCTGAAAACAAATATTAAACCAAGTGAAATAAGTATGAAGAAAGGAAAGTAAAAACAGAGCCAAGTTATGGAATCTGTGCATTTAATTGTATGGAAAATGTCCATTTGGCAACACCCAGGGAACCATGAAGATCGGGAAAGTAGAAAATGGACTCAGAACATCAGTTCTTTATATGAACAGCCATTCCTCAAAGGATTTTCCAAATATTAAATACTTTATAGAGTTTGCTTGACTTTATCACTTACATCAGACTTTGAACCCCTACTTTTATGTATTCAATATTAAAATACGTAAATATTCTGTAAAATAAAATTTTAGAATATAGCCTTTTGGAATGTATAGCTACTATTTTCTGTTGTTAAAATATAAGTTTTTCTCAAACATTATCTACAGCAATTACCTTATTCTGCTGACAAACACTGCTATTGCAACACAAACCAAGCCCAGGATTAGAAGATTTGGTCAAATGCAAACTGTATTCATAATTTCCTTTTTCAGTAAATAAAATATATTTTTGCCTTATTAATATTTAATCCCTAAAATCTATCTCTAATTTGAATGTCTGCCATATTTTCAATAGTGACTTGGAAATATTGCAACATGATCATAATTTTAATTTTAGTACCTTAGGAATGTCTCTAAAACCAAATAAATAATACATGTAAAGGGTATAACACCAGGTACCAGGTAACTTCAATGAATATTAGGTTTCTTTCTCTTCCTTAACATACAGTAGAAAAAAATGAAATATTTGTTATTTAGAGTTTAGTTGTTTGGAGCTATTTCATAGGACTACAAAACTTTAAGCAAACAATGACTTTGGTCTCTTTATCAAGTTCCTGTAACAAAGACAAGGAATTTAAGCGTAGTTTAGAGTCAGAAGTCTAAGAATGTTATTATATGACTAAAATCTATCTTATTTTACTTCCAATAAAAGTTTTTGGTTCATCTTTCATTTAATAAAAAAAACTGTCCTCTCGCCACCCTGTCACACCTGAGATAATCTATTATTTGTCTGTCTATTAATTATTTATTTCTGGGAGTCATAATTTAAAGTTAATAATCTCATGATTACTTTTGTACTGAAGTGCATATATTTATAATATACAGATTTGGTAAAAAAATGAAAAAAAAGTTTTTTTTTTTTTTTTTTCACAGATGTGACTGGCTTTGGAGATGTCTTATTTGCTACCTAAAATTTTTTTTGACTATTGACAGAATTAAGCCTTTAAAAAAAACTGCCTCGTGTTTAAACATATGAGACACTTGGAGGACGTATTAATACACACCATCCTTGCTCAGGGACCATGTTAATCCTCTCAGGGTCATTCCAGTTTTAGTGTGTGTTCTCCTGAAGCACTGCATTTATTTTTTAAGGCCTTTAGGACATGATGAGATCTTTCTGTAGTGTCGTCTTTTGGAGGGGAGTTGGAGGCATGTGTGGACAAGCCTGAAACATTCCTTTTAGGTATTAAATGTTTAATATTGTACTCCTTAGAAGACATATTAAATGTAACCAACATTCATCATTGTTCATTAATTGGCTTACACTCACGACACTGGAAAATGCCATCCTATGCAAAATTTAGAGATGTTTCATACAGCATCATCTCCCAGTCTCCAACATCAAGCTATAAAACCATGTAGTGAAACTGTCCCAGACATCTCGCATCCGCTTGCACATCTCAATGCATTCGTAAACACACAAATTCAAATAACTCTTCACGCTCTTTGCCTTTTAAAGCCTTACAAAGTATTCCAAAATTAGGAAGAAATTTTTGCCTATACTGCTTCTACAACACTGATATTTGTGTCCATAAGGACATGGAGATATTCTTTTTATCTAAGAAATTTTAATGCTGCTTCTCAGATGTAAGGTAAATAGGTATTAGTACATAATTTGTCATGATTTCACTTTCCATTTCTTATTCCATAAAATTATTACATAAAGGTCTTTGACTAGATTTTCCCTAAATAATTGAAGTTGAAACCTTAGACTCCAGAATAAAAAAATACAAAAACTGGAACATTAGAACATTATTCAAACTTCTTGATCAGTGAATTAATATAATATATGCAGTCATAAGAGAGGGTCCTGGTCCCATAGAGGAATCATTTTAGCTTGAGTTCTTAAATTATCTGTTTATGCATGAAAAATATGTATATATTTACAATATTGCAAATATACTTCACTTCATGCAACAAAGTAGCCAGAAAACTTCAACTTTAAAATACATGGAAAATTAAAACACATTTCAAATAATTCAACTCCATTTCTATCTGGCTATGTCATGAAGAAGAAATAAGCTTTAAAAACCAGTGATTTTACAGAGCGCCAAATAAATTATCTACATTACTTTCAAATACTACTGAATTTTGCCATAATTTTATATGAGAATGTTAACAGAACTGTGAAAAGAGAAATTCCCATCTTTTCCTGGATTTTTAGAATTTCTTTTTGCAAATGTACTTGATTGATTTATTTGTCTCTTATCTATGGAATATATATAGCTGTCTCAGATCTATGGATTAGATATATTTATATCTACTCCATATATATGGGTTGCTTGTGGGAAACAAACAAAAGATAAATATAAAGAAATAATCTTTATCTTTGTTTTTTGCAGGTTCACAATAGATCCCTATACTATATATATAAATGGTCTCTTTTCACTTACAACAAAATGTATTCATGCAAAATTAGAGGTATCTTAACTTTAATAGAGATTTACATCCCTTTTAAATCCCTACGCCTACCATTGGATATTTTCTTACTCAGCCAAGTTTCCTGTGTTAAGAAAAATAAAAACAAAGCTTATTGGAAATTTGACAATTAAAAAAATTCTTACTTTTCGGATGCTTGCAAAGTTTAATATCACACTACAAAATACCCCAGAATTCCCATTCTAGTGTGTTTTGGTTTTGTTTCTATTCTTTAATATCTTAAACTATTTCAATAGCAATTAAAAGATTAATAAGTAGTTTTTAAAAAAACAAATAAAAACACATATTAAGTTACTTCAGTATAAATTATAACTTTGCATAGATGTCAACTAACTGTACAGCATACTTATTAAGCTTTATTAGCCAGAAAGGCATAGTATGGTATAGGTCAAGGTTTTTATAATTTAAAATAGGAATATATGGGAATAAATGGGGATGTTCTCTGAAATAAGGGTAATTAAGTTTATCTGTACTGATTGATATATATTTATAAATAATTCACCTTCTTTATTTTATCAATTTAGCCCACTTATCGAAATAATCATCTGAGGTCTCTTCCCTTTATGTAGCCCTGCAAATTTATTAAGAATCAAAAGCCCTTACTCAGGTGAATACAAAGCCTTCCTTCCCTGAAAAACAAATTACTTCATTGTTACAAGCTATGATAATATCTAACACCTTCATAATTCTTATTAATTTTTGATTGATTTGATTGATAAAAATTCAGTTATTTACATACTTTAAAGCTACAAATTTTTTTCTAATGATTTTATCCATCTAACTACATCTAAAGAAACTTCTCAAAGTATTATTTTTCTCATTGTCAATTATAAACCAATTCATTCTGGAAAACTAAACTGCCATCAGTTAATTGTCCCAACTATAAATAATTATTTGAAACATTCATGCATGTTGGAATGTGTTGTAAGTAATGACTGAAGATACACTTTTTACCACAAAATGGTGAA
Organism: Ovis aries; assembly: GCF_016772045.2. NCBI lineage: Eukaryota > Metazoa > Chordata > Mammalia > Artiodactyla > Bovidae > Ovis > Ovis aries. The sequence goes on from NC_056066.1 coordinate 13,469,107, forward strand.
AAAGTCAGGGATATTTTTTGCTCTGTGGCACAAAACAATTACATAATAAATATATACATTTGTGGTCCTCTGCAAGCCGAGCATCATTCAGTGGCAGAAGGGAATTTGATCCGCTGTTTGAATTTGCCCTCTCACTTCCTTCTCTCTTTTCCTATTTTGCCCTTGCAAACTCGGCCTCTATTGACCACTCTCAAGTTCCTAAAAAGCGTAGAAAGTAAGGAAGTTATATTGGCCGCCTTAAGATGGGGTAGGACAGAGGCAAGAGATCTGAAAGCAATGTGAACTGTCAGAAAGGAGAGTCAGTGAGTTTTCACACTTTGATGTCCTGAGACTCAAGGCCAAGGGTTGTGTCACTAACCTCTATCGTGAGACACGAGCATTCTGGAGACAAAAAGGTGTCACTGCCACCTAGTGGCAGCATTAGTTATTGCAGTGCAGCCAAACCCCATTTGTTTTGCCTGGTAATGAAGTGGAGATGGACAGCCTGTCCCACCTCTTAAATAGAAAATAAAACACGACAAGTCTACTGTGACAAGTCTACTATGGGTAAACAAAAACAGTTTTAAAATCATCTTTCATTCTAAGTTTGAGTTTTAAGATTTTCTCCCTAGGTTTGAGGGAGGGTATATAAAATGAATAGATTTTTAGGCAAGTCAGAGATTGCTAGTATTTCTGGATTGATATTTAAAGTACTTAATATAAACTCCAAGTGAATACATCTCCATAATATCAGGGGATTGCCAGTGATGCAAAAATTCAATGATTTGGAGTAGCTTTTTTTCTACAGTGTTATTAATAAAAAGATCTGCTGATATTCACAAAGAGGTCATATCACACAGATGAAAGCTATGTAATTAACGTAGAATGCACAATTGACATATGTGTTTAATAAAGATATAAACTGATAAAGAAGAATTAGAGAGGGCAGAGAACTTTTCAGTTCACTGTAGCATAGCACCCTCTTTATTTTTCTATTACTTTGCTGACCATATTTATTCCATACGTATAAGAGACACTTTTTCCATCTTCTGAGTAAAGTCTTACTAAAGCTCTTTGGCTTTGAATTTTTTAACAACTTAAATTGCCTTATCTTTCAATAATTTATATATATATGCAACAATTTATTTTATATAATAGAATGTTATTTTTCCTTAAAAGCTCATATCTTTCAAAGCTTTCAAAGAGCTTCAAATTAATCTATGTTTCTAATAGATTTACATAGGATTACCCTGAAAAAGGGGCTTTCCTGGTAGCAGATGGTAAAGAATCTGCCTGCAATGTAGGAGACCCAGGTTTGGTTCCTGGATCAGCAAAATCCCCTGGAGAAGAAAATGGCAGCCAAAAAAATGGTATCAGCTCAATATTTTTTACTCCCTCCCTTTTTATCTACCTGTTGTATATAATTAAATCCTACATTTTTGTGTTACATACTCTAGACATTTTTTAGAGATTGATTTTCAATATTGCATTGCTATTTGTTTCCAGCAGGTCTTAGAGAAATGAGATCTTCCATGAAAGGTTGTATTCTGCATTTTTTCCTATAGTGGAATCATTTTACCTAAGAGAAAAAATGCCTTCATTGCATGGGACATGTGTTTATATTATTCTATGTGAATACATATTTACAATGCATTAGGCTCAGAGGTTAAAGCGTCTTCCTGGAATGCGGGAGACCCCGGTTCGATCCCTGGGTCGGGAAGATCCCCTGGAGAAGGAAATGGCAACCCACTCCAGTACTCTTGCCTGGAGAATCCCATGGAGGGAGGAGCCTGGTAGGCCACTAGTCCACGGGGTTGCAAAGAGTTGGACACGACTGAGCGACTTCACTCACTCAAGGGTAATCCACAAAGCTAAAGCAAAAATTGACAACCTGAAATTTGTTTCCTTGGTGTTCTTGCTAATCAAGCTGTGAAGGTCCCCTGGCATATAAGTAAACTTTGCATTTACTTTGGATTCAGTCGTGCTGGCCATTTCAACAAACCATGATCTGCCAACAAGCTTCAAAACTTTATATATATATATAACACCTTGACTAACAATGGCTCTCTTATTTTAAAATAACTTTTATAAGGCAGGATCAAACATATAACCGAATAGAACATCTTCATGTATATTCATCAGTTAAAACAGTTGGAACATTTTTCTTTAAAAAGAAAAAATGTTTGTATCTATTATCTCTCTGTTTTTCTGTTACATATTTGCTTAATATGTAAGCAAAGGCTTTCTCCTGGAAAAGTTGGAATCCATCCAAATTACAACAACAACAAAAAAAAAAACCTGCACACAATTACATATTCTTGGAAGCTCCAGACAATGCACTTTTTTTCTTATTTGAACTAGAATGTTAATCTCCTGCACCTTAGGCTTTCTGCCTGCATTCTGAGCTATATTTGTGTGACAATTTATATAGTCAGTTTAACTGATTCATCATCTTATTACTTATCACAATAAAAATATATGTATACAATTCCTATTTCTGTGCGGATCTCAGGTGCTGTTTAGGGGCTGTTTGAGTTTATGAACTAGAACACTGGTATTACTATTCCAGACCCAGTGTCAAAGAAACAGTTTAGGAGTTTGTGGTGGCTTTGTCATTGGCAATTGCAAGACACAGTGACAATAGGAAGTAAGAGAGAATAGATCAAGTTGTCAGGACAGAGAGCAGGCAGTGGATCTAAACTGCTCCACTGCCAAAAGTTATTTTCATGTGTTCAGGGCTAAATTTTAGTGGGAATTTTGCAGTTGACTTAAATGTTGATGTTGACATGAGACACTTGCATACTTTCCCAGTTGAAAACTATCTTAAGGTTTGGTACCTTGAAAGTCCGAGTTTAAGAGAGAATCTAGTACTCATATTTTAAAAATATATGTATATATATGCACTTTCATCTGAGTTATTTTCATTTGTTTCACAAATACATATTGAAAAGTTAACAACTGAGAGATAATGCAGAGTGACGGACACAAATAGGTTATTTCAACAACAGTACTCCAAAGACGCTTGGATTTATAATTCATGGTATTCACTTTTTGTTTTCACCGGAAGGAGCTTCCTAAAATTCCACGCGAGGATCTCATCCTTCAACATGTCTATGTTTCTTACTAAATGCAATGACTAAAGTGAAATAAAGACAACAGAAATAACTCGAAAAGGTAGTTCAGTTTCTGCTGCAGAAGAAAAACAAATTCCAAAGAAAACAGGCTGCATGTAAAAGAAATTAATGCCGAAGAAAAATGTATATATGATGCTTGAAACCATAAAAAGAAACATTTCATGCAGAAAAAAATGTTTTAAATGCTTACCTATTGACTCCATATACAACTACCCACTGCCGGAGTTCATTAAATTTAAACATCTGCCACCTATATACAGTTCTGATTAAAGTTAATGAAGATTTACCCAAATTTACATAGCTTTCTGTAAGAGAAAATTAGGTTTAGATGAAAACCGCTAAAGAAAACCTTTAAGAACTTCAAGAAACTTGATCTGAAATACAGAAATACAAGATTATAAATACATATGCTTCATTATGCAAAGACACCTATGAAAATGGGACTCAAGGAAAATACAATATCTTATCATTCTCTCCTTAGCAGCTACTACGGCAAACTTCATGCGATCTCCAAAGTGGCATTAGATGATAGTTTGGGGGCTTGACTGGTGGCTCAGTTGGTAAAAGATTTGCCTGCAATGCAGGAGACCAGAATTGATCCCTGGGCTGGAAAGATTCCCCTGGGAAGCAAATGGCAACCCGCTCCAGTATTTTTGCCTGGAGAATTCCAAGGACAAAGGAGCTTGGTGGGCTACAGACCATGGGATGACAAAGAGTTGGACATGCCTGAACAACCAGCACTTTCACTCTTACTTTTTTTTAAGAAATATATAAAATTGAAGTAAAAATGTTAACAAAAACATGCAAAGCAAAAATCGCTGATAAAACCAACATATATTTCTAATTAAATATATTTGAAATAATTATAAAATAATCATTTAAATCTATAAATAGTATTTTTTTAAACTTGTATTGAATATATACTCATAACGTGGGAGAATGATGGTAACTAAATGGAAGAAATTGCTTCTCCTAAAGTACACCTCTGCCTTTAGAACTCTGCGTATTTGTCCTCATTCTCTTATGCCCAGCGCTAGTTTAGGAAAAGAAATTAACATCTTAACATTTCTTGGTATTACATCCCAACTGAAACTGTTAGCAAAATTCCATCTTGTATCCAGCTTAATTTCCAGACTACAGCTTTGATAGACTCCTTCTAGGCTAGGGATGCAAGGCAGCTAATAATCCTGTCTAAAACAAATATGTCACTCTGAAGTCATGAAGAAAGCAGCATAACTTACTATCAAAATGAAACATTTTCCTATACTTAATGTGAATATTCTTACCTAGGAGTGTAAACAGAATAGTGTAGGGGAAGGAACACAACTTTTGGAGGATGCTCTAAAGGCTTGGTTTTGTTTTATCTGATGTTGATAAAGAATGAAAAATATCACAGCAAAGCAGCTGCTTTTTTAAAACACCCACATTGATTCTGTTCCCATGAATGCTCACTACTTTCAGACACACAAAGTTTTAATTCATAAACAATTTGTTGCTGTCAGGTTTGATTTGTATGTTTACTTCACGATATTCTCAGGATATCTGAGTATTCACATTAATCGTGGACTTCAAAAATGACACAGGAGGATGTCACAAGTTTTCCCATTTCTTTCTGTAGCCTCTTACATTCCACAAAGAAAATGGGGAAACTCTTTGGTTGTCTTGATGTGACTGACTTTCCTCATTTATATAAAACAAGATCCAATCAGGAAACAGAATTCTATTCAAATTCAACAGGGAATATGAAAAATACAAATTTATTAACTGTAACAGAGAATCATCAGAGTAACTGAGGCTTGGGTATTAAGAAGCAGAGTTAACTTGAAAGAATATAGGAATAGAAGATTCTACCCCTAAGGCTGAAATACAGCACTCAAGGCGGGAACAAATCTGCAATAGGACCCTGTCTCCAGGACTGAGATCTAGACCTCATTTATGAGGGCATGGCTATGGCCCAGTGCATGGAGGAGAAGTCAGCTGTGGTTCCGTGGCACGCGGAATCACTGAGAATCTGCCCTCTAGGTTGCCAGGGGGAAGCCATTCATGGAGAGATGGCCACATGAAGCTCACTGGAATCTGTTGGTGGGGAAGGTACGCTGGGAAACCTCCCTCTGGGTGTCAGGGGAGACTGCCCACAAGGGATGCCATGCACTGGTGACTGCCACACGTCATAGGAACCTGCTGAGAAAGAACACACACCAGAACCAGGATGAAGAGTCCTTCTGCCTCCAGGTTCCCTCCAGCGCCCCTGCTGAGAAAGCTTTACATGAAGCCAGATGGCAGGGAGAAAATGATTAGAAATCACATGCTGAGCAATGAAGTGTTTAATTAGAGTTGCAAGGCAATAGATTGGTAAATTATATAGAAAATGTCATCATTATCAACATCCTACACCAGAGGAGTACATTTGTTGCAACCGATGAACCTACGCTGATGTCTTGCTATCACCCAAAGTTCACAAGAAGTCACTTTTAATATTGGACATGCTATAGGTTTGGGCTTCCCAGATGGCACTAGTGGTAAAGAACCCACCTGCCAATGCAGGAGATGCAAACGACGCAGGTTTGATCCCTGGGTTGGAAAGATCCTCTGGAGGAGGGCATGGCAACCCATTCCAGTGTTCTTGCCTGGAGAATCCCACGGACAGAGGAACCTGGGGGGCTATGATCCATAGTGCCGCACAGAATCGGACATGACTGAAGTGACTTAACACTCCACACGTGGGTTTGGACAAATTTATAATGACAAGATGTGATCATGGAAAAGACGTGTATTGGGGCAGGGAATATGTGGAAAATCTTAATTTTCAGCTCCATTATGATGTGAACATAAAACTGCTATAAAAAGTAAAGTTTATTAATTTTAAAAATGTCATCAGTAGATTATTTTTCTGAACCTATAATTTTGGTATCACCACATTACAAATGGCAAATTGAAGTGTATATTTATTTTTAAAGTTGTAGTTTTTTTTTCATTATGGATACTGAATATAGCAGAAGGAGCTAGTGTTTTCATTAATGGTTTCTTATATAAGAATAGAGCTTTAGGGTCACAGGCTATTCATATAAAAACTACATTTCCCAGATGCCTTTGCAGTTAGATGGGCCCATGTGACTAAGTTCTGGCCAATAGGATGTAGGAGGAGGCAGGAAGCTATTCAACCTCCAAGTCATAACTTTTAAGGAAGTAGACTCGTGTTCCCCTCCCTCCATCCCCTTCTTCATAGTTGGAAGGTACACCTGGTAATGAACCATTGTGAATCATGGACCGCACAAGCGAAGGTATTTCCCTAAAAAAGGTGGAACAACAAGAGAAAAGAGCTTGGGCTCATAAGGACTTTTGGAGAGCAGAGCTGCCACATCTGCTCAACTTCTATGTGAGAGAAAAAGAAAGAAACCTCTATTTTATTTAAGCTGCTCTCATTTTGGGTCTTTGCCATAATATTGTTTTCTTCTGTCTCATCACGATATCATTGTTGCCTAGAAAGCAAATGTGTTGAATATAAAGCAACACAGATCTATTCATCAAAACCCTTTCACCTAGATAACTACCATGGAAAACTCAAAAACCACAAAGATATATAACCAAAAGTGAAAAACAACAGTTTCCTTGGTATTTTGGGATGTGCTATATTCATCATTTGTTTATTTTCTGAAACATTATTTTCTCAATACTTGAAATCTAGTAATGGTAATTAGTCATATTTTATCAAAGTCTATTTCACTATATTGTTATTTTTGAATACTGCCTCATTGATTCCAATGTCTGTTTTTAGAAAAGAAACATGGAAAATTTTGGCTTTTGTTATGCATCAGATACTTCTGTCTAAACTTCAGTGTCTTATTAATCAGCAAACAATCTTTAAGGATAGATAGGAGAGGATGAATTATTTGTTTTTGTTTTTTTAAAGAAGTCACTGAAAACCAACAATGCCTGAGGTTGTGCTATATGTTCTATTGTGTAAAGATCAATCAGCTTAAAAGACATTTATTTATTTTCTTATTAAATGTAAATTATCAACTGGGCCTCAGAGATAAGGAAAATGATAATTATACATGTTAACATGAAATTCTTTTTTGCTGTTTATTTTCCCAAATTTGATGTGGTATTACCTAGTTTTAGATAATTGGTGCATGATATATTTAACATGATAGATCATGAAAGCTATTTAGCAAGCATTCTGCATCTTAAATTATTTTTTCGAGATACATCTTTAATACAGTAAGAACTTACTAATTAAATACAGTGCAGAGGGAGAAAAAAATTAGAGTGAGTAAATATTTTTTAGCTTTTTTACTTTTAAGTAATACATCCATATTTCCAAATAAAATATCAATGTAAATTTAGGTAATGGAAAATGATACTTCAAAATAAACCTATACCAATTAATAATATGCTACCAACACAAAAATCTTTTTCCACAAGAGACTTAGGAATTCAAAACATACATTGAAAGCATATTAAAATAATTTTAATTCAAAGCTTTTATTTTCTATTCAGACAGACTGGTTTCGGATTAATTGACTTTTTAGCCAATTGACCTTTGATAAATCAGTCAACCTCTCTAGTTTTCTCTATGAAAAATTTGGATACTATTATATACTTCATAAACATTTGAACATTGATGGAAATAACATCCTAACCAGATCACACTTCTGACACAATAAGCACACAAACAAATGAATTTTATTTTACCACCATTTCATTAACCTTGGATTCAAAATGCTCAGATTTGATGCCTTGGTGTCCTTCCTTTTAAATCATAACCATTTTTTTCCTAATGTATATACATCATCTTTGAATTATTGCAAAATCCAAATTAGCAGGATAGGAATTAGTATGATTAGATTGTATTTTTGTAAGTCATATATTTTATAGTTACCACTCTTCCAAATAAAATGTGACTTTGATATTGACTGTCTCAAATTTTAAGATTTTGAGGATGCATAACAATTTTTTGTTGTTGTTGAGTTTTATGACACTCAGTTCAGATGGTCAAGTTCAGATGGATTATCTCTGGCCTTCTCATGACCTCAGCCAGTAAAAAGTCTTGAAGAATTATGTAAGAACAGAAAAAATTTAATAGACATTGTTGTGAACAATAACTCTACAAGGTAAAACTCCTTCAGCATAATTGGTAGCTTAAATGTAAAGTGTATTCATACACTTTTATTCTGTAAAAGAAAGTAATTTAAATATTTATAAAATGTGATTTACATGAAAATACCATCCTACTTTTCATTTACTGTGCTGTTCTTGTGTCACTCAAAGTTGCCTTCTTTAAATGTACATTTGGAAACAAATTATATTATGATCCGAAATACAAAAAAGTAAATACAATGCAGAATGTGGGAGCTTGAAGGAGGAAAAGTGACTGCAGGCACAGTGAAAAGAAACTAGCTTGTTGAATTTTCACACCCTGAACTACTGAGCAGGCTTATTTAAATCTATTTTCCTTTATGAATTATACATGGCTATCATCACTGAGGTACACTCCCAGGGTAGAAAACATTTTAAACGACAACTTACTGATAAGCTGTCAAATAGGAAAAATCCACTCATTTCTTCAAATCTGTAGTTGATTTTTTATTAATATTTTAAATGATTTTCTGGCAATGCATTTAGGTTACCTTTGACTTTGGGGGAAGAAATACAGAAGAGTGCTCTCGATCCCACTTTCCACTTTCAATATATAACAAATCTGCATACGAGGTTGTGGAAACAAAAAGAAAGAATTTGTTTGGGGTCTTTTTTGCAGAGTACACGTTGGCTCACCTGCCTGGGCCAGCAGGTAAGATTATGCAGGTGTTTGCCTGCAGGAGAATCCTGTTAATTAGGGAACAAGCTAGGCAGTGGAAACCAGTCTGCAGGTATTTTCAGGTAAAACTGTTTAAGCAACAAGACTATGGGATGATTAGCAATGTTCCAATAACTGGAAAGTTTTCATCTTTTGATTAAACTCAGTCATACTGCTCAATTTCTAAACGTCACAAGGCAGCTGTGGTCCTGTAGAAATGTCTCTGAATGAAAGGACTAAGAGCATAAAAAATGATCATTGTAATCATAATAACAAAGAGGAAGAGCCAATATAAAGTAACTTTCATTCAGAAAGACATTGTCTTCATTGCCAGCAGGAGAGCCAATATTTTTCCAGAAGAGAAACAATGACAGTTACATCTCGTCCTGCTGTGGCCCCAGCTTCTAATGACACAAATTCCCAACAGTGCGTCTCATCCATCATCTAAATTATTTGTTTACAAAGCACATCAAATATTTTCTGTCCTGAGTTTAAGGGACATAGCTCCTGCCCTAAAGGGCTGTATCACCTGGCCTAGGAGTACCACCCTCGGAAATGTCAGTTCTGATTTTCTTGCTCTGTCTGGTGGACCTGCACACAGGCCATTTCCTGGCGAGTCAGCTAGAACCCAGGCTAGAGCCTGACTCTAAATAAAAGATATTTTAAAGGTCATATTATAATTTGGGGACAATGGTATCAGAGCAGCTTCTGTATTGCAACTGTACCCCCCACCTTTGTCTAAAAGAGAAAAACGAATGAAAGAAATTTTAGAATTTCAAGCACATTGAAATGGCTATGGAATAAGGTTAGTAGTGATGATTAGAAAAATAAAAATAAAAAGAGCTGAATGTGGAGAAAGGGGGAGAATTCTGGGGTCAGGGAATGCAACACCAAATTTCTAACCCTATGGGCCCCTTTTCTCTTTCTTTGAGATTATCTAGGCAAGCACATACTGATGTCATGAGTCATCAGAGCTTCCAGACTCTGACTCTCCTGACTCCAGCTTTCTCACAGCTGGTGTCTTCTGCTGGTCTATGCAGAACACATCAGCTCTACACACGTGAAAGCCTGGAAAAGGGTTAGGTGTTACTAGGACCCCTTCAGATAGCAGTGGATGCTTTGCTTCTCTGTTTGTGGAAAAGTCGACAGAGATGTGGAGATGCGACGAGCGAGGGAAAAGAGAGAGGAATTCCACTGGGTCAACATCACTGGGAAATGAGAGTGGGCAGCAGTGTGACTGCCCTAAGTTTCCACTGCTTTACAGGCCTTTTCATTTATTTCCTAGAAAATACTGCTAATCTGATTGTGCGCTGTTTGTAGCTGTCCTTATCCTTTTTATGATAAGAGTGGTGTTTATGTTTTTCCTTTCATTTTTGATCCAGATTTGGTTATCTTGAGCGTCTGAAAATTTCCCCTTATAAATGAAAGTTATTGATGGAAAGCCATAGTCGTAATAGGAGACTTACAGGGTTATAACTGTGCAGATAAATATCTTCTGCAGTTGTAACTTATACATCTGCGATACTACAGACATACATATCCACTCTCCAAAAAAAGGTGTCGATTTAGTACACCCCAATACATAATCTGTGTATTTCTGGATCTTGAAGTTAAGGAATCTAAAAACTATACGGAAGCCCCGAAGTGATGACTCCTCAAAAATAGTTCTGAAAATCACTTTTAATTTACTGGTGTTGAGAGACCGCCTGTTAAAGGTCCCCTGCTAAAGGCTATTTATTGCTGTTAACCTCCCAACAGTAAGAGAGGGCTCTACCAACTTGTATTCTCCGTGGGTTTCTCAGAGACGGAGGTAGAGTACTAACACGCTGATCCTGAGGACTCTCGACCACATACAGCACACCCAACACGCACACTTGCGCTCACCCTTACCATGACTGGGCGGTGGGGAGTTGGGTGGGGGGTGGCACTGGCATAGAACTGCCACGGTCCTCACTGCAAACATTGTGTTCCAGCTAATTAACAGTTCTGCTTCTGTGTACCTGCGGGAAGCAAACAATACTTGTCCTGATTCCAAGTATCAGGAAAGACTCCTTTTGACTTGAGATTCACCTATTCATTAACAGCTGATGTTCAATAAATAGTGTTAAAGCCTTTCAAACCATAGTTAATCCTTAAGTTTCAAACAAGCCAATGGATACATGATGTTCCATAGCCCTGTGGAATAAATATCACTTTCATATATAAGATTTTATTTTTATCTTGAAATCTCTGCATGTGGCAGGCAGAGCAAATGCATCTAGTCTCATCATACAAATATTGGAACTGATGCTGAGATGTTTTCCTAGAAACAATAGGAGGTTCTCTTACAACTGCAAATCCTGTGTTCTATTTATTAATTCAGTATCTGAATATATACATGGAATAGAGAGTTTTCAACATGCACACTACATAAAGTTGATTTCATATCCTCTGAAGTTAGGTTTCAGTAAGAGGGAAATTTAAAAAAAAAAAGAGCCACTAGAAAGAAATTAGAGTTGTACTATGATTTGGCATAGTAAAGGGGAAAAGAGTTGAAAAAGTAAAAACTAGGGTAAAAATGTCATCTTTGTAATTTTATCAGTTCATTGAAAAAGTGAAAGTGTTAGTCGCTCAGTCATGTCTGACTCTTTGAGATCCCATGGACCGTAGCTTGCCAGGCTCCTGTGTCCATGAAATTCTTCATGCAAGAATAGTGGGAGTGGGTTGCCATTCCCTTGTCCAGGGGATCTTCCAACCCAGGGATTGAAAGCAGGTCTCCTGGATTGCAGGCAGATTCTTTACTGTCTGAGCCACCAGGGAACGCTGGGTTTACATTGTAACCTGAAGGCTTACTAGTTTTGTGACTTTAGGAGGGTTCCAGAAACCTCTTTGTAGAATACAGGTGATAATTCATATATCATGAGTACTAACTGAGAAAAGAAAGAAAGTGAAGTCCCTTAGTTGTGTCTGACTCTTTGTGAGCCCATGGACTATGCAGTCCAGAATACTGGAGTGGTTAGCCATTGCCTTCTCCAGTTCCCAACCCAGGGATTGAACTGGGGTTTCCTGTATTGCAGGCAGATTCTTTACCAACTGAGCTATCAAGGAAGCCCCTTCTAAGAACATTGGAGTAGACAATGGAAGAACTGTAAAGAGCAAGGCTTTAAGAACTCAGAATAGTCCAGGGGCCTGAAAGTTTTGCAACTTGATTTATTTGTTGTTTGTTTTTGTCCAATCACTAAGCTGTATCAGACTGTGACCCCATGGACTGTAGCACACCAGGCTCCCCTGTCCTTCACTATCTCGCCGAATTTGCCCAGATTCATCTCCATTGAGTTGGTGATACTATCTAACCATCTCATTCTTTGCCACCCCCTTCTCCTTTGCCTTCAGTCTTTCCCAGCATCAGAGTGTTTTCCATGAGTCCGCTCTTCGCATCAGGTAGCAAAAGTATGGGAGCTTCAATTTCAGCATTAGTCCTTTCAATGAATATTCATGGCTGACTTCTTTTAGGATTGATTGATTGATCAGTTGATTGATTGATTTAGTCACCACAATTTATGAAGCAAGTTCCTGTCTTAGATACTCTCTTAGGGGTCTGAGATACAAAAATATTAAGGCTTTCTTGCTAAAGCATCAAACTCTAGAAAAGGAATCAGTTACATGAGAACTGAATTTATGTAAGGATAGAGCCAAATAGCCCCATGGATTTGATAAATCAGTCTCCTGAAAAAAAAAAAAAGCATCAAGTGTAAACTGATCACCAAGAAAGATTATAAACCATCACTGGCCCTCGGGCCTTACTGAGAATCCAGGTACTGGAGGTCATGTATGAGAGGCCTAAGTCTGCACCAGTTTCAAACTCTGGAGGCTGGCTTTAGAGATTTCATTTTCAGCACTAACCAAAAGAATATCTCGCCTCTGGATCTGTAGGTATCTCCAGTAGTCAATAGGTCAAAGGGCACTAGGGTTAAAGAAGAGAGTATCAGAATATGAACACCTCTCAAGATGGAGAAAAGTGCTGAGCAGAACGGAGCAGGAAGCACAAATGGCTAGCTGTGTGACTGAGAACAGGTAGAGAACAGAGAAGTAAGAGCCTGCCTTGTTATCTCAAATTACTACAAGGGGAGCTTATTCTTTGCAAGAGTAACTTAGTCTGGCATTTCTGATATGGCCGCTTATTGCATCACCATCCTTTGCTCACCTTAATCGTAAAATATCAATAGATAGATCTGGGTTTGAATCCTAGCTTTTCCATTAACAAGCTGACAAGGAGAGCCCCATTTCCTATTTTAAGGAAACATCAACTTTCCAGCGATATTTTAGAACGTAACATTTTCTAATAGAAGCAAAAGGTTTCAGGGATTCTAAAACTTGTTAAATTTCTTCATAAATGATTTGGAGAAAATATTCATCTTGAGAGAGTTAAATTGGGTTACGCCTGTAAAATTTAAAGTGCCAGCACAGAAGAATTTCCAGACAAGAGTATGGAAAAAAAATGTATTTGCAAATAATTGCATGTAGGTGGTTCTAGCAGATGTGAAGCTAGGCTGCTTGTTAGAGCAAAGTTGGTAAAATTCGTGGTGAGATGAGATCACAATTCCCTTTAAGTAGTTACTAGGCATTTCTATCACTCTTTGCACACTGACAATATAACATCCTCCAATACAAAAAAATTTTTTTTCTTCAGCAGATCTGAGTACTTACAATATGAACACTACAGTTATCAAGACTTTTCTCTTAAATTATATTTTCTAGACCTGAGAGAGAACAATTCGCCCAGTAACTTGCTATATTTTAACCAGTCACAGAAATGTGCTCCACAAAATAGTAGGGTAGCAACTCCTCCTCCCGCCACCAAGGCATGTGATCACAAAACCCAATGACCAAATTCCCCCTCTGAGCTTCACCGAAACACCCAAATCCAACCAACCTTAACACCAGCAGGGTAACACGGCAGAACTCCTTGGAACACATGTCTCGGCAGATAGCAAGCCTTGGGGCTGCCACTCAAGGTACATGTGGGGACCCCTGATCAGGAACGGTGATGGCTGAAAAATGACACTTTTTAGTAGCAACTTGTCCACATGGATCCCACACAAGGGGTCATTTTTTATTCTCAGGCTGTATCCCTTTTCACATTTCTGTGGACAAAAGCCACTTGTTTATGTCATTGGGTCATTACCCAGGAGTAAGCCTCTAAGAAAGAATAATAATAATATTAGCAACTGATGGACTGTTAATGGTAGCTTAGAAATTGAGATAGGTGATCAATAGTTGACTAGTCTTTATAGTAGCCAAGTAGTCTCCAAAAATCCCAGTGAGAGATAATTTTATATGGCCTTGGGACTTGCAATAAAATCTGTATCTGCTACCAATGACAGAAGTTTCCTAAGTTTTTCTCAGTTTAGATACAGTGTGGACTCAGTACTTTCAGGTTCTTGTCCCATTTCCTCCACTAGTTTTCCACATGACTTCCTTTTGTCTTAAAAATTACTTGAGAGAGAGAGAGATTGGAAGTAATAGCACTCATTTACTTTGGGATATCCTGAGAAAGAAGCCACACTAAGGTTAGATTTCTAACTAATTTGGAAAGATTTACAGCACATTTACTGGAGACTTGGCCTTGTCAAATTCTCTTTATCATGATACCACCCACTCTCCTCCTTCCAGAGCTATCATGACTCACTCCCAAATTATTAGTCCTTGGGAATACTGTTTTTCCTTATCTCTTTTATTTTAACTCTCTTTGATCTACTTCAATCAATTTAATATCCTTAATTGTTTTTTATCTGGAGGCATTCATTGCATCTATTTCTCCAGATATGGCCTATTCCCAGTATGGCACTTTCATTTCCTTACAAAATCTGGACCCAAATAAGAGGATGTTGCATGCGAGTTGAAAGAGGGGAACTGGTGTGGCTCTGAGAAATTAAAACTGTTTTATCCACTAAGTTCCAATGTGGTATTTTTTCACTTTGACATTTCTTGACTAATAGTTCAAAAGTGAATTTTCTCATAATTGTTTTCCCAATTAAATGCAATCTGGAATAATCTTTAATATATAAAATTAACATTGGACTAATCTGTTATATGGGGCTTCTCTGATGGCTCAGCAGTAAAGAATCTGCCTGCCAAAGCAGGAGATGTGGGAAACACAGGTTCAATTCCTGGGTTGGGAAGTTCCCCTGGAGGAGAAAATGGCAACCCACTCCAGTATTCTTGCCTGGGAAATCTCATGGACAGAGGAATGTGGTGGGCTACAGTCCATGGTGTCACAAAGAGTCGGACATGACAGAGCAACTGAACAGCAACAAGTGTGTTATATATCTGTATTAACATGAAATTTATTCCAGCTAATAAAGTTAACTAGTGTACTGCCAGTATGTGTGTGTGTGTGTGCACAGTCAAGTCCGACTCTTTGTAACCCCATAGACTGTAGCCCACCAGGCTCCTGTGTCCGTGGAATTATCCAGGCAAAAGTACTAGAGTGGGTTGCCATTTCCTTCTTCAGTATGCAGTGCCCAAAATACATGGTGAGCTTGACTCTCAAGACAGTAGATGTTCAACTTTACTCATGAATGAATTTGTTCTGATTTTTTTTAAGTACTTGGACCTTGAAATATTGAGATATTAGCTACCCCCCACCAGCAAGGGATGGGGGTGCAGGACAGGGAGAGAAGACGCAGGGTAGAGACAAGATCCAATCGCATATCTCTGAAATAAGATGGCTGTAACTGCATCATCTTGGGAGACTGCTTCAGGAGTTGCAAAAACTTGAGAGATTCCTTCACTGTAAGTCCAGTGACCAATTATTAAACTCTGAGTTTTTCAAGAGCACCCAAGCTACAGAAAGCCTTTTCCCATGATGAGTTTAGAGAAATTTCCTCTTTGTTCCCTGTACCAGTCTTCATGATGTCCATGACATACCAGTGAGATCTCTGAGCTTCTTTAAAGGATATTATTTTCCAGACTTCATGTGGAGTTACTTAGAGATCTGGCAGGAGGAGGTGCCAAATCACAGATAAAACTTCCCTTGATTCATGGGGAGAGAGGTAGCAATTTCCACTTGACCTCACCAACTGAAAATACAAATTCTGTTGTCCCTGCATCAGTCATCATTTATTAGAATGCACTCACTCACGTAAGCATTTTACTTATTATATCTCTTCACTGTTGAACCTTGTAAATTTGCCATAGGCTTTTTAGTAGCATGCTTTAATTATAAACTAATAGTAATAAGAGTCACGTCTTCACAGTTTACTCAGTAGAAGACCTAACACGGGAATACTAACAAATGAATCCTTCATGATAATACTGAAACTGAGCGACATTAACTATAAGCTTTATTTCCTTCCTTGTGGCAAATGCAAAAGACTTTTATATCTAAGCCTTTTTCCTGTTGTTGTTGTTTTAACATTTATGCTTCTCTTTGACAACAAAAGTATGCTTTGGTTAGTTGGTTCAACTAAAAGTAATGTACAATTGTCTCTCAATTTCAAAGGAATTCACAAAAAGAGAAAGCAGCAAACTCCTTTATCAGACTGAAAGTTGTGTTAAGTTTGTGTATTTCATTTTCCAGACACACATGGAAGGATTGTCCCTTCTACATCCCTTTATCCTCAATGCTAATTCTTTTTAGCAAACCGGAGTTTGTGAGTTCATAGACCAGGATTTCCATATCTTCAGACATCCAGCAACGTCCCTTTCAATACTTCATCACAAATTAAGCAGAGTCTCCTTCCTTGTTTGCTGATGTGTAGATTGAATTAGGAAATACTCCTTTACCAGATTCTAACACACACCAGCCTCCTTGTCTTAATGCAACCCAGCCAGTGCCGAGATAATTAACAACACTCACTGCTCCGACTCGATTCTTTACATTCTTTTCTGTCCATGCAAATACTATTGTATATAGTTGTTCCCTATGTGGTTGATTCGCACATGCATTTATCCATCAATCATTTCTAATGTGTCTACTCCAGTCCCCACACTGACCCAAGACCTCAGGAATAAAAATAAATAACTAGAATCCCTGGGGAAGCATACAGTATTTTAGGGGATAGAAGATATACCTTTGCTTCATATACCTAGTGGAAGAATTAGGCAACTGCAATGTTAAGATGCAAATAATATGCATCAGTGCTATAGAAATGCAAAGTGGAAAAAAAAATGTTTGCTATTGGCTATGGGCTACCTACGATCAACGAGAAGGCACTTGGAAGAAATGGATTTTATGCTGAATTTCAGTGAAGAACTAGTGAAAAAACAAAAAACAAAAGAAAAACAGGCAAATGGTATTTATATGAAGAAATGAAAACTGACCTAAACAAGGGCAGTTGGAGTGGTAGTAAGGAAACCATTAGTGCAGGTGGTTGAATAATAATCATACCCCTCTTTAAGTGGTGAGTTGCATTTTTATAAAGCCTGAAGATTCACCTTTGCTTTTCTTCTTTAATCTTATTGACAAATGTATTTGACTGTGGAAGTCTTTTTTGAACAGATTCATATTTTCCTACAGTCTTAAAGCTTTTTTTTTTCTTTTTTAAACAACCCCAAGCTTGGTTTACCCCGTGAAATGTAGCTTCATGCTCTTTGGAGTCTAAGTGTAGCTCATCCCTCTACATTCATGACTATGACAAATGTGACAACTTCTGCTGGTACAAATCCTGTTTAGTGGACATTTCCAGCTAAACCTCTTAAAGACTGCCCTTGTTTTATGATGACCATTTAGCAGAGCAGCATTGTCCACTAGTGTTGAAGTATCCAGTTTGCAAAGCACAGAAGACACGTTATATAATTCACACTTGCTTGACCATACTTATTTTATGTACAGCATATTTACCAGTTAAATAATTAATTGCGTTGATAAAAAATATCTTACTGTTGACCACCAAATGAGCTGCACTGAGAGGCAGAACTGAGTGTGTAAGAGGTGAGGTCTCCAAGGCAGAAAACAGAGAAAGAGAAGAACATGTGATCAAAGAAGAACTGAGAAATGCTTGCTTTTAGAGAAAGAGAATAGACTTATTGAAAAGGCTGTGGATCAGTGTCAGAAAACCTTGTGAGAAATTAAGTGATTTGCTAAGTCTCCTTTGCTTATCTTCTTCCAATGCATAAGCAGGAATAATTACAAGCACCTTTCTATGTTTTACAAGGATTTTGTGAAATCATGATAATGAGACCATCATGCCCAGGATCACTTCTCAGTTCTCTGTGGTGTCCTGAAAATGTAAGGTGATTTTAGGAGGCAGAAAAAGCAGCACCCAAACACAGTGACCTAATGAAGATTCATTATGGTTTTCAGAGTATTGCTTTTTCTTCTAACAGTTGAATGTAGTGTATTCATCAAGATGAGCTAGAATTTCCAAGAGTCCTAAAGGTCAGATCTAGACAGAAAGAGTAAGAAAGGAATGGCTAATTTGATGATTCTCCTGATGCTTCTGCCCACCTTCAATTTTTCAACTCCCCAGCCCTCTGGTGATTGTATGGGGATACCTTCTATGCCCAGGATCTAGGGGAGTCTTCAGACTTAAGTACATGGTCCACTTCATCCTTCCTTGACCCACCTGAAGGTCAGAGGTTCGCTATTCAATTTGGATATAGTTTTTGATTCTCTCAAATCCCACCTTGCTTTCTCTACAGTCTTCTACTATCTTTTCATAATCAATAGCAGAGAAAGATGAGCTTCACCATTACCACTAGGTGATATCATTCAAATTTGTTCTGAACAAATAAAAATATATTACTAGATAAGCAAGAAAATGTGTTCACCTTCACCGTCAACTAAAGGGAGTGTGATCCCAAGGAAGAGATTTGAGGATAGTGCCTTGTCCCTTTCGAGATTCCATCCTGAGATCTAAGTCATTTGTACCTGCTCTGTATTGATAGCGCCCAGGCATTTTATCTGTCTCTTCATCTTTGAAGTTTCATCCACATGAAGTTACTTTATCAGTGAACCTAAATTTCAACCTCTACACGCGTTACAGAATCAAATTAAACTACAGATAATTTTGTTCTGAAAACTGAGTGTCATCTGTAATTGCAAAACTGATAAGGGGAAAAACACCCTAATTTTAAGCCCTTTGTTATGAAACCATATCTTCTCTGTGAAATCAGAGTGTCAGTCTTCATCCCGTGGAACCAAATGAAAAAAAATGGATCATGCAGTCACACAGGATATGACACCGACTCAATAAGGCACTGGGGTGTGTAAAAAAAAAAATCACTGGTACAGAAAAAAAGGATGAAAGTAATATCGGCCAACATTTTCTTATTATTAATGTTCTTTTTTAATATCTAGCACTTTATGTCCTTTATATTGGTTCAGAATCTTATGATAAATAACAGTTAAACTCTGGATTAGGTACTCACACCCAATATTTTAAATGTTTGGTTTTTAATTTGCTTATCTACTGCTCCTTTCACTTCTCCTAATTATTTGCCTAATTGTATACTTTAACATGTAAGGCTTTTCCAAATGAGGCATGTTAAATAAAGTTGTATTGCTATAGTGAATATCTACTTACACAGGCTCAAGGTAACCTAGGTCACACAGTGTGCTTTATTCTTATATAGCATACGCAGTACCTTACGTGTTACTTCACTTTATTTCTCATGAATAGTTATTTTTAAAAGAGAAGAATGATGAAAAATGATCTGTCAATACATCCCATTTTATTATAACCATCAAGAATTCTCTTTCAGTATTTTGATATGAAAACGATTTCTAATTGTCTGCTATATCATTTCAATCTTAGTTTCTTTATTCATAAAAGCCTAACAGGATTATCATTTTTGTGCTGTTCTCAAAAATTTAAGTGTTGTAAGACCTAAGTAGACAGATAAATACAAAGATTTGAAAGATCTTATCAAAACAGTCTTATTTTGTTAGAACGGTTTTAATATGAAATCATCTATAATTTTTCAAAATATAACAGTTGCTGTTTTCTAAATATATGCCCAAAGTAGTATTTACTGTTTCAAAAATAACTCCCTTTATAGCTATTTCCCATGAAAACCTTAGATAAGTTTCAGTTCAAGATCAGTTCAGTTCAGTTCAGTTCAGTTCAGTTACTAAGTGAAACTTTAAGTTTCAGTTTGGTTCAGCTTAGTCGCCCAATCTTGTCTTATTCGTTAGCAACATCAACACTTTTTTTGTCCAAAACCAAGATACCACCTTATAAAATATCTGATAGTTTCTCTCAGAGTTTTGAAAATGCACTTAAAATACTCTAAAACCAGTATTATTTAATTTATACTCAATAAATACCATGTGATAAATTTAAAACCAGTTTTCCAACATTTTTATGTTTTTCATAGTTAACAAGCAAACTAACATTTATAAGACATTTCAACCTCAACCACAGATCACCACATCACCTAATTTTTGTGACTCTTCATTGTATAAACCCTAAGACAACCAACTGTGAGTCTGAAACACAGGTGAATGTTTGGGTAGGTGGGTGAATATGAAACATGGGTTTACACAGATGTCTCATACATCTCTGTAATATACACAGAATAGACACAGGGGTTATTAATTTTCAACTAAGTATTGACAAGACCTTGCATCAACACAAGCCCAAGTTGTAAACCTCAACCAGCACAAACACATTTTCTCTTGAAAGAATAGGAAGAGCCACGAAATTACCAACCTTAGAATTATTACAATGAAGAGAATTGAATCCTACTGAAGTTATAGTTCAGATATGTTTAGGTGCTGCCTTTTTGACTCACCCATAACTAAATGAAAGAGACACAATTTCATACCATTTAATTAAAAGTGGCTAAAACATACGTGCTTTTTATTTTTTAAAAGTTGATTAAAAACATTTCCCCAAATCATACCTTTTAAAACGTGAAAAAAAAAGTTTGGAAATATCTACTCATAAAGAGTGAAGTACAGCTTTAGTTACTAGCTTGATTTAACTTACAAAGTTAATTCTGAAAAAGATGATGTACATTTTATGTTTAGAGAAGTATCATTATTTTGAGGATTTTAGGTAATAAAATTATTGAGCATCTGCTAATTTCACTTTTTACAGTGTATATCACAAAAGTACTAGCTAAAGAAGAAAGCTAGTCAAATCAGCCAGAAAAATGTTTAAGTGACAATGTGATTTTTTTCTTTCTATGAGAGAGAAAAAAATAGGTTATAAATAGAAGAGTTCAGCTAAGTAAGCATATGGCAAAAAAAAAAAAAACCCACCATACATTCTTTTCTAGATTCACTGACCTCTGTAATAATATTTTAACTAACACATATCATATATATGTGTTATATGATATGTGTCTAAGTAAATGTAATAATAAAATGAAGGTTAAGACACACAAAGAATAAAATTGTAAAGGCTTTTTTTAAAAAAATTTATCAAAAATTGAGTAAGACATGAATTTAATCCTAAATTGTGTGCAGCATAATATTTCATAAAGCTATATGCAAGTAATATTCTATAATATAAACATATACCAATTATCAAAGTATATTAATAACCATAATGAACTGTAGGATATTTTCAAATCTGCATGTGGTGATGTTTTAACAATGTTGAGAGCTATAGGTAAATAAATAAATAAATAAATAAATAAATATATATATATATATATATATATATATATATAGTGACCTTGAAAGTTAAACTCTTAGATCAAACCAATTTCCCAAGCCTGAAACAAAATGGAAATAGTAGAGATAAGAGAGGAACCACCCCCACAGATTTGGTTTTACATATGGATCAATTCACCTTGGGGAAGCAGGACAGGGTATGGCACAGACAAAACCAGAGTCATTTCCACAGGAAACAGCCAAGGGGAATACGGTTCCCTTTAATTTAATGACTGAACACCCTACTGCCAACATTCCCACAGGTGAGGTAAAAGTGCTTTGTAGAATCACACTCATGTAAAAATGTCCCTGCCTTAAGAAACCTACAAATAATGCTAGCTAGAAGCTCAAGAGTCTTCTCTGCAGTAAATGATGGCCCTAAGTAAGTTTGAGTCCAAATCTAAGACATCTTAAGTGGGTAGTCAGAACCCAGTGGTACATAGTGATGTGAAAGAATCAACAATCACACACCAAAGGAGAATACAGACTTGATGCTTATTTATGTGTTTGCTTTATATTGATGGGTGTTTTTTAAGTTGATATACCAAATTTAATTTAAATTTTTCAATTTAAAAAAGACATAGACTTAGATAAATTCAGAGGATTTGGAATCCTAAATTATAGGAAGAATATTTCTGTTAAAACTGAAAGTTATGTAGTTTAGTACTTTAGGATAATTGATTTGGGGCTAGAAATGAGAGATTCTGATGATCTGAGGCATCATAGGTGATCGGACTAGCTGAATGTTGAAAAGCCATTACAGGGAGGGTCATGAGTTCATTTCCAACTCGAGTACAAACTAGCTGTGCTGTCCTGGGAGAGTCATTTAACTTCTCAGAGCATCATGGACTTCAGATTAAAAATGAAGGAATTAAACCAAATATTCTCTAAGTATCTAGACTTCTAATTAACATAGTTTTTAAATTCAGTTCATCGATTCTAAAGTAGTTTCAATGCATTTTCTATAACAATAGCATCTCTTGCCATTTTAATTTCATTGTACTTTCCTTTATTTTTTATTTAACTATTTTAAAATTTAAAAGTCCCTATAGGTAAATACAGGTTTATTCATAAGTTCTATGGGATAATTTCCATTTTCCTCTCATCTGTCTGTTCCTATGTGAGTGTACTCACAGTCATCAGCAAAATTAATTTTTATTGTTATGGAAATACATTCTTTTTGAACTAACAAAGTTTAAAAAATGTAAAGGCTGAATGTTTTGATAGTTTATCTAACCTCTCCATGCCTGTGTCCTGTGTTATTTGGCTAAGCTTCTCACAAAGTCGAATTTTTATTAGGACAGTTGTTTCTAGAAGAGAATAACCAGAGGCTCAGGGATTTTGAGGGTCTAGGAACATAAGTGAATTCTGGCCCTTTTCAGTTCTATGGCATGATAGCTGGCAACTGTATACTTAATCATATTAACAAAGATAATTTGAGAACGCGGTGGAGAGACCACTGGGCTAGCTGGGAGTAGAGCTTTCGGTCCTGACTTTGCCATTAATTTCTCTTAAAAAGTTTGTACTAGAATATCTTTACTGTCTACCCCAATCTCATTTGTTACGATCATCAATAAAATACATTTATGAATATAGACTAATTCCTGATTGTTTTATTAAACAGGAAACCTGTTTTCTAAACACTGACATGGGAAGAGAGATCTCTCAAAGATGATGTTTTTTATATGGTTCAGTCTACTTATGTTTCCAAAATTTGAATGTCACTTTTAGTTAAAAAATTGAGTTTCTATATTTAAGGACTCATACTTTAAAGATAAAATTAAGAGAAATTATATACAATGGTAAAATGGAGGAAAAGGAATAGAAACCAAACCCCTAGAAAGCCAATAATTTAACAAACCAAATCACTTTTTAGCATAAAATGAAAATTATATATCATGGGGGCCACATGAGATTTAGCCTACTGTATGCAATACTGCACTCTACATTTTAGAAACATAGTTTAGTCAATGTTTTCTGGCAAAATGAGCATTTTTCTCATTGGTTTGTTGCAAATGGAAACAGTAAAGTGCAATTCTTTGAAACTAAAAATGGATGTGCTCCAATGTCTATGAAAGGAGCAGGGAGTGAGGAACTGACCTGCTACTCTCACTAGTGGTTAATCAAAGTGATACCTGTTCTTTGGCTAATTGTGCTCAATGTCAAAATTAAGCTGTACATCTGATTTCCAAGTCAATGAAAGAAGACGGCAACAAGGCTGACTTGAAGGGCTACATTCCCTCACTACAAAAAAGTTGATATTTAGTTTCGTTTGCAGCAGTCTCATCAGAGACTTCCCGTTTCAGTTTAACTTGCTTTTCGGTTTGTGTGCTCTCTCTCCCATTGTTCTTCTTTACCTGAGGGGGAAAAAGAAGAAGAAGGAGAGGAAGGAGGAGGAGAAGGAAAAGAAAAAAAAAAAAAAAAAAAGGCCAGGCCAAAAATAATGGGGATAGTTTTCTCTTAAGCCTTGGCAAAAATGCATAAAGTGCACCTAGGAAGCAATAAAATGTAATTCTCTTTGCATTCTTCTAAATATAAAAACAAGAATGAAGTGGGGAGCGGGGAAAGAAGGAAAGAAAGAGGAGAAGGCAAAGTGTGTGCTCAAGCCCGAGCAGGCCGGCTCCACTCTGATGGGGCACTCGGAAGCCCAACCTGTACGGGCACGAGAAGTGGCCAGCTTGTGAATCACCCTTGCCTGGAACCCTCCAGGATTGTTTGTCAAGGAAGGGAGGAAAAAAAAAAAAAAAAAAACCTGCATGAGACTGGGTGGCAGTCACGCACATCTTGCCTCTCTCTCACCCAGCGGTGACCTTGGTATATTTTCATGTTTATCTAAAAAAGATAAAAGGTATGATTCCTCAGGAATGAAAACATGGGTAACATTCAAACAGGGGAAAGCAGAAACAGCAGTTTAAGATGATGAGGGAAATGTAAACCAGCCCTGAGAAACATCTGACATTGCCTCTCAGTCCGCAGAGGTCACGGTTATGTTCTATTGAAACAAATAGGAGCGACTGGGCAGACGGTTTTGATAATGGGACACGGAGTTTGCCTAGGTCTGTGTCTTACTGTCAGAATTTGTAAGATCCTAAAACTAACAACATGGTCCCAGCCGGGACAAATGGCTTCAAATTTTCTGAACTGCAAAGAGTTATTAGATTCAGGGATTTAGGCAGCAAACTAGTAAAAACACAAAGATTTGATTAGATTCAATGTATGTAATGTTGTTATGCCACAAAAGAGATTATGTAAGGCTCCAAAAAAATGTAATGAGGGGGAAAAGCGAACTCTTTAATTGTACAAATTTTAAAAGGTAGGGAGCTAAGGAAACAGATCATTTGCATTGAGAGACTAAAGATGTTTTGAATCCAGATACTGTGTTTGTCACTTGAGGTCCTGAGTCACATATACTTTCTGTGCTCAATCAAAGTTAATTTTGACGTCAAAAATTTCTTTGTGAACCTGAGTACTAAAACATATCAAGCTGAAGCTGCTGAGAAAGAGCTTGTGGGAGGGTCTTGATATCATGGGAAATAGGAATATATTGTGGTTTATGCAAAGTTTCTTGCATCACAGGTTTTCTATTGATGAACAGCAACAAAAATGTAGTTAAATAAAAAGATCAATTTTTCATTTGACACAAAGTAAATCACTACTTTCTTCTGGGATGTGTGGTACCTTTTCTCACTGTTGGTTCTATTTCCCATCATACCCTTGACCTTGGAGGTCAGCTGTCATTGGAAGATGAAGCTCTGAATAAACAGAGAAGACCCTGTGGTGTGTCTTATCTCTGCATTTTGCCTCAAATCTCCGGGCGGAGCTTTAAATTATTCATCCACTATGCTCTCTCCGAGTTACACATCTCCATCACCCACTCCCCCTTCCCCCTCCTCCTGTGTGAGTGAAGGCGGTATCCTTGGGAACCTTATCAGAGATCGCAGATTCAGGCTCCAGAAATGAAATAAAAGAGGAAATTGGCTGTATTAGCATAAGAGGAGTCAGCCTAGAGTTGAATACACACATCACCCAGCAGCACACTGGCTTCCCTTATCAGTAGCGTTTGATCACTACTTTCCTTTTATATATATGTGTGTGTGTGTGTGTGTGTGTGTGTGTACATATATACACATTCTTTAATTCCATCCAGCCCACTCCTTTGTTCCAGCCCATATGAGGGAACATATGAAATAAGGGCAGATGGCATAAGGTCCTGAATAGTTTTCAACACTCCCAACCTTTCCTAGGTTCAATAAAAACAGCATAAATAAAATGCTCATTTTCAGATAGCTTTTACAGCATAACCTCTCTCTCCTACCCCCAGGAAAAGAGTTGTTATTGTGATTTCAAGGGGGAAAGAAACTGTAAATAGTTAAAGTTTGATTTGATATATGGTGCTGCAAATTCTGAGTATCATTCAGGAGCATAATCTGAGATACAGGTTAAATACAGTAATGCATTTTCCTTTTTTGGTGGAAGCACAGGTAGTGAACTGTGATTTTATTTTATTTTTTTCTGTAAGAAAAATGGGTTTTTCCTCATTGTATCCATCAAAACTCTTCAAGACAAGGCCCTTAGAATATATTTGGATTAATATATTGAACTCATTTTATCTATAAAAATAGTAGCCCAAAATACTATTTTTAAAGATACATTTCATTAAAGTAACACAAATGTACCTCATAACAATTAAAGACATCATATTTTTCTGAACCTGTCTTTTCCAAGTTTTCTTGATAAGGCAAAGATCAACAATGCTAGGTCAATACATGATTATTTCATACTTAATATTTTTCTCCTAAAACTCTTTGAATGTCATGTCTGGTTTTCTCCAAAAGACTAATTTTTAGTAAGAAAAATATGACACTAAATCATATTTATGAAAACTAAAAATTTCAGTCTCACTAATCTATGTTATTCTTCACCACCAATTAGATGACAGATAACATGTTCTGGGTTTGCTGTAGGATGATAATTATTGTGACTTTTTAAATTTCAGATGTCACTACCATATTTTCTCTAAGCAGAATAATAACCGGCCATGTTCCTTTTACATCTGGGTTATATGCTCTTTTCCATGTAGTATTGACTTGATGCAGTTTCTAATTCAGACTTCCCTGGTGGCTCAGATGGTAAGGAATCTGCCAGCAATGCAGATCCAGATTCAATCTCTGGCTTGGGAAGGTCTCCTGGAGAAGGGCATGGCTACCTACTCCAGTATTCTTGTCTGGAGAATCCCATGGACTGGGGAGCCTGGCAGGCTGCAGTTCACAGGGTCACAAAGAGTCAGATGTGACTGAGTGACTAACTCTTCCACTTTGTTCACAAATCCTTATTTCATTTAAGTCCAACAAATTTTTAGAGATTTTTTTTTTCACTTCTTTCTATACCTAAGGCAATGGCAACCCACTCCAGTACTCTTGCCTGGCAAATCCAGGCAAATCCAGGCAAATCCAGGATGGAGGAGCCTGGTAGGCTGCAGTCCATGGGGTTGCGAAGAGTCGGACACGACTGAGCGACTTTGCTTTCACTTTTCACTTTCATGCACTGGAGAAGGAAATGGCAACCCACTCCATTATTCTTGCCTGGAGAATCCCAGTGACGGGAACCTGGTGGGCTGCCGTCTATGGGGTCGCACAGAGTCGGACACGACTGATGTGACTTAGCAGCAGCAGCAGCAAGGATGATGACCAAGTTTTCAGTCATGTAATGTACCTCTTTCTTAAAAAGATTCCTAAGAGATAGAGGAAAATGGTGGGTATTTCAATTCTGAAACAAAACAAAACACATCATGTTGGCTGAAATGAACTGATAATATTTTTATTATCTCCATACAGCATTCTGATTGTTGAAGTAAGGAAGGAAATAATTATGTTATTGTAGTATGAAATGTTTGCTAATCCAGGCTCTCAAAGTATAGTAGAAATGTATTTTGAAAGTCAGTAGTGAGAGTGAGATAGATAATTAAGATTCATCAGATTAGTCCCTCATAATTGACTTACCCACAAATGTTTATTCAATGCTTATAATGTACAGGCTTAAGAGATCTAGAATAAAAACATAAATGGAAGAGACTTTTCAAGAAAACAATTTTTTTCCTATACATGAATATGTTTAAAAATTAAATAGTATAGAAGTACTTAACATTGAAAGGTTAAATTATTGTCTCCTACAGGATCCCTGGTCTTGTTCTGCATAACCAACCAGTTTTCATACATTCTACTTTTATTAGTCTGCATGCTTTAAATCTTTATTTTCCATTACCACCAATTTCTCTATAATTGAGATACATTGGCCTACTCTTCATTGTTCTAACAACAGTATCTAATTCTCACTAAGCAATTCCTCTCTGTGAAGCACTGTCCCAATCACTTGGTACGTTAGTGTAATTGTTTCTAAAAGTCACCATATGAGATAGGTTCATTCTTCTGCCCACTTTACAGATGGAGAGATTGAGTTTCAGAATCCACTTTGAAAACAATTAAACTCAATTTTTCCACTTATAAAAGTATTTTTTTTAATGTAGTAGTTTAGTCACTAAGTCATGTCCTACTCTTGTGACCCCATGGACTTTATAGCCCACCAGGCTCCTCTGTCCTCTGTCCATGAGATTTCCCAGGCAAAAACACTGGAGTAGGTGGCCATTTCCTCCACCATGTATATTTTATATATATGCATGTATACTTATATATATATTTATATATATATAATATATACATATAAAGAAACTTTTGCTACTTTTAATAATATGTGTGTGCTTGAAAACTGTAATGTGAAAACATGAAATGATTAGAAAAATTGATTTGTCATGCTTACATCTCTAAGTATTTAAAGTTTTATGTAAACTATTAATGACTATTTTAAGTAAAGGTGGGTATCTTCAATGAAAGGAGAATGATCGTAGATACTTCGGTAAATTACCATTTTGAAGCATCTTGTATATTATAACTGACCAGTATCTGTGTCACATATTTGCTATATGTGGTATACATCCTTTTTTAAAACAGGATTATTTCTCATCTGCCTGTGTAATATATTTTGATGTATCACTGCATGCTGTTGACCTTCTCAGTGGTCTACCAGTTAGCTAGTGGCAAGATGCTATGCTGCTAAGTTGCTTCAGTTGTGTCTGACCCTGTGTGACCCCATAGACAGCAGCCCACCAGGCTCCCCCATCCCTGGGATTCTCCAGGCAAGAACACTGGAGTGGGTTGCCATTACCTTCTCCACTGCATAAAAGTGTAGAGTGAAAGTGAAGTCGGTCAGTCGTGTCCGACTCTTAGCGACCCCATGGACTGCAGCCCATCAGCCTCCTCTGTCCATGGGATTTGCAGGCAAGAGTACTGGCGTGGGGTGCCAGTGCCTTCTCCACAAGATGCTATGGCTCTGTTCAATTCATCTAAGTTAGTATTCAATCCTTATGGTTGATACTTTCAAGTTTCTTTTCTTCTCTGAGTAATATGTATTATTTCATTGATATTTTCTCCCTATCCATTTTTTCCTACTCTCTTCCTAGAAATCCTAGTAGCGTCATGTTGGGTGTTCTGGATATTCTACCCATGTTTTGTACCTTTATCCTGTATCTTCAGACTCTCATGTTCTAATGTTGTTGCATTTATCTTCTAAATCTATTTCTGAAGTCTTTAGTTGGGACTTTCACTTTAAATTTCTATGTGCTCCTTTCTCACAGCATCCCATTCTGTTTCGCCTCCTCATTTGGTTTGTTTTGTGTGTGTCTGTGTGCACATTCATGCACACATGTGTGTATATCTTCTCATACTGCTCTAAGAATGCTGCAGAATTTGTTACAGTCTACACCTCCTTTATTCCATTCCTACCATTATCATGGGAGCTCAGGAGTGAGTCAAGATACAGAAGCGTGTTTGATGCGTCATCTTGAAGGAAAAAAAACCTCCTGATAATTCACATATTTAAAAGTTACTCATAAGCTAAGAAGCTGACTTGTTTAGTTAACCCTAGCTAAGAGATCAAATTGCCAACATCTGCTGGATCATGGAAAAGGCAAGAGAGTTCCAGAAAAACATCTATTTCTGCTTTATTGACTATGCCAAAGCCTATGACTGTGTGGATCACAAGAAACTGTGGAAAATTCTGAAAGAGATGGGAATACCACCACCAGACCTGCCTCTTGAGAAACCTATATGCAGGTCAGGAAGCAACAGTTAGAACTTGACATGGAACAACAGACTGATTCCAAATAGGAAAAGGAGTACATCAAGGCTGTATATTGTCACCCTGCTTATTTAACTTATATGCAGAGTATATCATGAGAAACGCTGGACTGGAAGAAGCACAAGCTGGAATCAAGATTGCCGGGAGAAATATCAATAACCTCAGATATGCAGATGACATCACCCTTATGGCAGAAAGTGAAGAGGAACTAAAAGCCTCTTGATGAAAGTGAAAGAGGAGAGTGAAAAAGTTGACTTAAAGCTTAACATTCAGAAAACTAAGATCATGGCATTTGATCCCATCATTTCATGGGAAATAGATAGGGAAACAGTGTCAGAATTTATTTTGGGGGGCTGCAAAATCACTGCAGATGGTGATTGCGGCCATGAAATTAAAAGATGCTTAGTCCTTGGAAGGAAAGTTATGACCAACCTAGATAGCATATTCAAAAGCAGAGATATTACTTTGCCAACAAAGGTCCGTCTAGTCAAGGCTATGGTTTTTCCAATTGTCATGTATGGATGTGAGAGTTGGACTGTGAAGAAAGCGGAGCACCGAAGAATTGATGCTTTTGAATTGTAGTGTTGGAGAAGACTCTTGAGAGTCCCTTGGACTGCAAGGAGATCCAACCAGTCCATTCTAAAGGAGATCCGTCCTTGGTGTTTTTTGGAAGGAATGATGCTAAAGCTGAAACCACAATACTTTGGCCACCTCATGCGAAGAGTTGACTCATTGGAAAAAACTCTGATGCTGGGAGGGATTGGGGTAGGAGGAAAAGGGTACGACAGAGGATGAGATGGCTGGATGGCATCACCAACTCGATGGATGTGAGTTTGAGTGAACTCCAGGAGATGGTGATGGACAGGGAGGCCTGGCATGCTGCGATTCATGGGGTCTCAAAGAGTCGGACATGACTGAGTGACTGAACTGAACTGAACTGAACTGAACATGCTGTAAGCAAATTATGGTTTACCTAAGTTAATGTTTCTAGTGTCTCTTTTGAGTTATTGCTCGTATATCTTAAATATTTTTTTCTTTGTTACCATCATGGTATATTGTATTGCCTATGGAAATAAAAGGATCAAAGTCTCAAAGTATAATTTTAAGGTAAAAAAAACTGAGGTAAATGGTTCTGTCTATAATAACAGCATTAAAGCAAACAGTGAACAATACTGAAGTACTTTGTAGAACACAATATTTACCATGCTATTAAATTGTGAGTCTGATACTTAGGTACAAATATATATAAAAGGAAAAAAATACAAATATGAAATAGAGCAATGAATTATGAAAAAAATTAAAGTAATGTCACCTAAGTCTACTTACAGTATTGGATTTCTTGATATTTCACCAATTATGCATATAAAACTGTTAATTAAAATGGATTTAGCAAATCATTGTGACTTTTCCAGTGAATCAACTGAGATTTTTTTCAGAAAAGCACAGGGAATTCTTTCCAAAACAAAATGCTGCTTACATCTAGCAATCCACTTCTGGATATATCTGCAAAAGAATTGAAATCAGAATCTCCAAGAGGTATGTGCACTCCCATGTTCAAAGCAGCATTATTTACAAGAGCCGAGAGATGGAAACCACATTCGTGGTCATCAACAGATGAACAGATAAAGAAAATGTGAGACATGTATGCAGTAGAATACTATTGACCAAAAGAAGGAAATCTGTCAAATAAACAACATGAATGAACAAGGAGGATATTATGCCAAAAGAAATAATTTACAGAAGGACAATTCCTGCATGATTCCTGTTATAAGAGGAAGCTAAAATAGTCAAACTCATAGAAACAGAGTAGAATGGTGTTGGCCAGGGGCTGATGGTTAGAAGAAGTGGGGAGATGCTGTTTAACGGGCATGAAGTTTCTGTTACAACGTCTAGATATCTGCTGTACAACACTGTACCTATAGCTAACCCATAATCACATATTCTTATCACAATTAAAAAGAAATTAACCCAAAAGATTGCTTCCCTTTGTTGTAAAATTCAAAGCAGAGATCAAAGTTACAAAGAACAGTTGAAAGCACATTTTAAAATGAAAAGCAGCATGGATCAATTCTGAGAAACTCGGAAGAGCTACTTATAAATTACTGATTCTTTGGTGTTTTTTTTTTTTTATGAGAGCAAAATGAACTATTGGGTAAATGATTTTATGAAATGATAGTGTGCACTTTTTGCCTTCAGATGAGTTGCAGTCACTCTGATGGGTACATGTAAGCAGTTATTCTGGGGCTTCCCTGGTGGCTCAGAGGTTAAAGCATCTGCTTGCAATGCAGAAGACCTGGGTTCGATTCCTGGGTCAGGAAGATCCCCTGGAGAAGGAAATGGCAACCCACTCCAGTATTCGTGCCTGGAGGATCCCATGGACGGAGGAGCCTGGTGGGCTATACTCCATGGGGTCGCAAAGAGTCAGACATGACTGAGCGACTTCACTTTCACTTCAAGCAGGTATTTTACACTATAATTGGATGGAATTGCTGGTGGGCTGAATAAAAGTGATTTCAGCATATGTATGTCGTATATGTGGGGAAGGGCTTCCCCAGTAGCTCAGCAGTAAAATATTTGCCTGCAATGCAGGAGACTCAGGAGATGTGAGTTCAATCCTTGGGTTGGGAAGATCCCCACCAAGAGGAAGGCATGGAAACCCATTCCAGTATTCTTGCCTGGAGAAACCCATAGACAGAGGAGCCTGGGGAGTGGAGAGGGGCTTCAGTCCATGGGCCTCAAAGACTGAAGTGACTGAGTCTGTACGTGTGCAAACGTATGTGTGGAAAACATTGGATAACCTTTGGTTTTGTTGATTATTGAATACCTATGCTTCAGCTTCAACCAGGACTAGGGTAAATTTTGAAAGTAACTGGATCTCTTCAGTTCCTGCCACATATGAGTCTCTCTAACAGACTCACAGACAGACAGACCACTCCTTCCCTGTCATTACAATGGAATTAAAAATGATGAAAATGACAAAACTTGCCATCATCCTTTTATTTTTCTGTGTTTTTGGACTTCCCTCTGCTCTCAACCACTTTTTATTTATGCATCAAAGAACAAAACACAGATAAGAGAAAAAAGAAATACTCTGTGAAATCCAGAGCAATTATGGCTTTTAATTATTATCATTTTTCATTATTATTATAGTAATTATATTTTGGAAAGTCATTCCTTATGTTCTGAAACTGAATTTATCAAATGTTATAAATTTTATGCATTATATATAGCAACTTTATTGAGGTAAAATTAATATATAAAATCTGCATATTTAATGCATATAATTGGACTAATTTCATGAGTTTGGACATCATCCATGAAACCATAACCACAGTGAAGGTGAGTTATAGCCATCAATTTCAAAGTTTCCTTACACCACTTTGTGGTGTGTGTATGTGTGTAATAAGAACACTTAAAAAGAGATCTACCTTCTTAATAATTTTTAAAAAGTCTTTATTGAATTTATTACAATATTGCTTCTATTTCATGTTTGTTCTTTTTGGCCCTGAGGCATGTGGGATCTTGGTTGTCCATCTGGAGATGGAACATGTACCCCCTACATTGAGAGGTAAAGTCTTAACCACTGGACCACCAGGGAAATGCTTTAACAAATATTCAAGCACACAGAACAGCATTCTTAACTATAGGCAGTTAAGGTCCATTGTAAACAGACCTCCAGAACTCATTCATCTTGCTTAACTGAAAGTTTGTACCCCCTTGAACAACTCCCCTTTATATTTTATTTTATGCCTTATGCAATTTTTATGCTCTTTCCAAATTTGAGAAACAAGGTAACTTTCCAAATGTTTCCCTGGATTGTCCTCAATCAAATACATTTGCTTCCATTTATTTTAGAACATTCATTGATTGTGTAGATTCAGAATTAACTATGAAATTGCGTGGTTTTATACTGATCCTTTCTCAGTTGGATCCCTTTTGACTTTTTGTTGGAAACGCACACATCACAGGAAAGTTGGCCAAAAGCTCATCTAACAACTCTCCGCTCAGTTCAGTTCAGTCACTCAGTAGTGTCTGATTCTTTGCAACCCCATGGACCACAGCACACCAGGCTTCCCTATCACCATCTCCTGGAGCTTACTCAAACTCATGTCCATTGAGTTGTGATGCCATCCAACCATCTCATCCTCTGTCGTCCCCTTCTCCTCCTGCCCTCAATCTTTCCCAGCATCAAAGTCTTTTCCAATGAGTCAACTCTTTGCATCAGGTGGCCAAATTATGGGAGTTTCAGCGTCAGCATCAGATCTTCCAATGAATATTCAGGACTGATTTCCTTTAGGATGGACTGGTTGGATCTCCTTGCAGTCCAAGAGACTCTCAAGAGTCTTCTCCAACACCACAGTTCAAAAGCATCAATTCTTTGGCACTCAGCTTTCTTTATGATCCAACTCTCACATCCATACATGACTACTGGAAAAACCATAGCTTTGACTAGATGGACCTTTGTTGGCAAAGTAATGTCTCTGCTTTTCAGTATGCTATCTAGGTTGGTCATAGCTTTTCTTCCAAGGAGCAAGCATCTTTTAATTTCATGGCACAGTCACCATCTGCAGTGATTCTGGAGCCCCAAAAAATAAAGTCTGTCACTACTTGCATTGTTTCCCTCCATGGCTATAAAACACTCCATCTGTTTTAAAGCACGTGCAGCAAAAAAAAAAAAAAAAAAAATGGAGAGGGAGGACAGAATTGGGATAAATTTTTGGCCTGGCTTCAGGGAAAGGCTGTCAGAAAGGGCCTCTCTATGGCTCCTTGTCACTTCCTTCTCCTTGACCACAACATCCTGTTATGATGAGGATACCAGGCAAGAGTCACTACCAAATACACAGATAACCTCTAGAAAAACGGGGTGAGTCTGTTGGGCCATGGCAGACACTTTGGCTTTATGAAGGGTGGAGGTCAGTATGTTGTGGCATCATATGTGTATCATGGGAAGTCCTGTCCTCACGAAGAACTCCACTTGACTGAAAAAAAAGTATTTATCAAAAGGGATCAGTAGGACTTCCCTGGTGGTCCAGCGGTTAAGAATCCTCCTGCCAGTGCAGGGGACACAGGTTCAATCCCTGGTCCAGGAAGTCTCTGCATGCCATGGGCGACTAAGTCCATGCACCACAAGTACTGAGCCTGTGCTCTGGAGTCCAGGAGCCACAACTGCCAAAGCCCGCATTCCCTAGAGCCTGTGCTCCGCCACAGGAGAAGCCACTCCAATAAGCCCAGGCACCGCAGCTGCAGAGGAGCCCCCGCTTTCCACAACTAGAGAGAGCCCGCGTGCAACGACAAGGACGCAGAGCAGCCAGAAAGACATCAATCAACTAAATTAAAAGAAGAAACATTAAAAAAAAAAAAAAAAAAGGAAACACCAATTCAAAAAAGCAAGAGAGTTGTGTGTGTCCTAAGTTCTGTGGGACTCTAGGTGCTGAAGGCATTCAGAAGACGAAAATCAAAGAGTGTTGCCATGGTCAGGGAAAGACTGCAAAGGAGAGGATCTCCAGTTCCTCCAGTGGGGTGGAGCAGCTGGTCGTCTGTCATACGTTTCCCTGATTCTGCTTTTCTTTGGCAGGAAAAATGCAAACTGTCCACTTCCCTTCCATCATCAGTCTCCGAGGTGTGAGAACAGCCATGCTCTCCACTCATGACTTAGCAGCTACAAAATCCTGGCCAAATCTCACAATGGTGTGTGTGTGTGTGTACACGAGCATGCACAAGTGTTTTTCTCCCTTGCACTGCCTGCATGAATCCAAAGTGGCATCAAAAAAGCCCTGAAATTTGCATGATTTGTGAGAGGATCATGTGAGCTGGCAAGGCCATGGCAGCTTAAACAAAACGTGCAGCTGCCCTAACGCCCAGCTCCCTGGCACTGGACCCCATCAGCCCCTCCTTCCTGTGTCCCCAGTGCCAACCAGATCAGCTGCAGCACTTCCCTTTAAAGAAACAGTATCCAAATATTTCTAATGTAAATGCTTCCTTTACACTCATTTCTCTCCATGATATCATCTTCTTGACAGGCATTCCTGCTAGGGTTGAATTTATAACTTTAAAAAATAAAATCCATACCAGTTTGGGAAGCTATTAGACTTATATTATGGAAGGAATAAAATCCTCCTAAGACACTAAACAGTATTGTTGTTGTTTAGTTACTCAGTTGTGTGTGACTCTTTGCAACCCCATGGACCGTAAGCCCTCCTTTGTCCATGGGATTTCCCAGGCAAGAATACTGGACTGGGTTGCCATTTCCTCCCCCAGGGGATCTTCCCAATCCAGGAATTGAATCTGTATTTCCTGCACTGCAGACAGATTTTTACCACTGAGCCACCAGCAAAGACCTACTAAACAAGTGTATACCTACATATATATCTGTGCGTATGTGTCCTTTCTTCAGAGGGTTCGCAAGATGTGGTTTGCCATAAATCTTTTAAATGACTCTTCTTTTGGAATGAAAAGACAGAAGGACTTCTACTTCCAGCCAAACCTGAGTAACTGAGATTGAAGTTATCCATCAGCCTGAAAGGAACTGAAAATTAAAAAAAAAAAAAAAAAGACAAAATATATGGAAAATGTGTTTTGTATACTGGATAGCAGGCGGCACAGGTCAGTAATTCCTAAATAGAGGGGAAAAAAAGTGAGCCTGAAGTTTGCATCAGAGGACTCTCTGGTGAGTTTCCAGGCCACAGTGCAGGGAGGAAGAATCCTGGAGAACTTCCTGGAAGAGTCATGGCGGGGAGAACCATGCAGCAAGATAACTCCTGAGACCTGAAGTCACCAGCTCAGCACAGATCAGTGCAAGCTTGGGAGGAGTCTTTCCACCAAAAAAACCAGATGTCTTTGCCTTCAATCATCTAGAGTGAAAATGCAAAGGACGCTGCTTATAGTACTCAGTTGAGTTTAGCCTCAGTAGAGGAGATAAATTTAGCTATAGAATAAGTCTTTGCTGACATACCTAAAAATGGTTCAAAGCAAGCCTCAAAGGGTTCAAACTGTTTCCAAGTGACCTATTTTTTTCCCAGAACAAAGCTTAATAATTATAAAAATAAAGAAAAATACAAAAATATCTAGCATCAAACAAGATAAAATCCACAATTTCTGTGACCGACATAAAATTACTAGGAATTCAAGGAAATGGGAAAATATGGCCCACAGTGAGGAAGGAGAAAAAAGATAATCAATAGAAACAGAACTAGAAATGATACAGATGATAATAAGCAAAGACATTAAAATGTTTATTATAACTATATTCCATATGCTTAAGAAGGGAGATGAAACACAGAGGGTATTTAGGTAGAGACAGGAGACATTGGCGAGATCCAAATCAATCATCTAGAGATGAAAATTAAAAGCATAAAATATATCAGATGGGGTGGCATGCAGAATAACGGCTCTGTAAAGATGTCTATATCCTAATCCCTAGAACCTGAGAGAATGTTACCTCGTGACAAAAAGGATTTTGTAGATGTGATTAAGTTAAGGGCCTTGATATGGGGAGATTATCCTGGATTTTCTGGATGGATCCAATGTAATCTCACTGGTCCTTATAAATGGAATGAAGAGGCAGAAGAAGACAAGACGCCGTAAAGGATGTGACAACAGAAGCGTGTCAGAGGGTTGCTGTGCTGCCGACTTTCCAAGAGGAAGGAGGCCAAAAGCCAGGGAATGTGTGTGCTCTTTCGAAGCTGGAAACGGCAAAGAAAGATATAATACAGGTGCACTATCCTATGTATAAATAACAAATTACTACACACCTATGGGTAAATAATAGCTACTCTTATGTCAGATGAGTATTAATGTATATTTCTGTTCATTTCATTCTAAGCAAGTTTAATTTTTTTATTCACTATAAAAATGGAGTATTTTAAATTGCATATTACTGGTCTAGTATATAGTCATATAGAGATGTCGAAAAAAATTCTTTATTTCAATTTATTAAGGGATGGTATAATATGGTGGTACGAACATTGGATTTGGGGGCAGGAAGTGATGGTGAAAATTTTCCTTTCTGCCACAGCCGTTCAGTGCCATTTGAATGTCACCAGAATGTCACCCCATGCCATCATCTATGCCAACAACATGTATTCTTAAGTCTCTCACCTATAACAGCTCATAAAGATCAATCACAATGAATTCATTATATGTCTAGGTCCTTGTGATACTATGTAGTAGTTCCTATTAACTCCATTCTAACCTATCCCCTGATGCAGCAAATGACCCCATGTTTAAAATAATTAAGTCTCACACTTTGGTGTGCCATTTCAGGTATAATTTAACCATTTTGTCATATTATAAAACATCCATATGGGCCACCATTAGATGAGAGGAAACATGCTCAATTTTCTAAAATTAATATCCTCAACACATTAATGATGAAAACACACTGATTCATTATTTACACAGAGTATATGACAATCCTGCAGACCATTTGACAATTTGTGGGTTGCTTTTTTTTTTTTTTGGCTGTGCACACAGCCTGTGGGATTGCAGTTCCCCGACCTGGGCCCCGGCTTTCACTACAGTGAAAGCACTGAGGCCCAACCACAGGAATGCCAGGCAGGGGATTCCCTAGGCCATTTGTTTATGCTGGCACATGTCAATAAAACTTCTCTTGCCCATTCACATAAGAATTCATGTTTCATATCCTATAGACACATCCTCATCACCACCCACCAGTTCCAAACCAGTCATTCATCATTCATACATTTATGTACACATATACTGATTTACTTATTCAGAGACATTTATTAAGCTCATCTACATATCAGAGACATTCATAGCACTGAAAATATATCCCTGGATCAAACATACCTGGTTCACTTCTTCATGAAGCTTATAGTCCAGCTTGAAAAACATTCATTCCAGATCCAAGTACAGTTAATTTGTACTAAAGTGTGTTCTGAAAACATGTACCATAACAGACCATTTTTGTTTCTGAAATATTTCCTTACTTCACTTCTATGACATCACCTCTCCTGCTCTCCTCTTGCCTTTTGAACCATTCTCTGGCTCCTTGGTTAAAATACTGGAGTTGTCCAGGGCACTGTTCTACAGCCGTCTCTCTTCTCAGTCCACATTCTCCGTGGCTAATCTTACGCACATCCCCAGGCCTACATCCTGACCACACCAACCCTCCCTGGGCCTCACTCCTATGTACCCAATTTCTTGTCCTGAAATCTCTATTTGTATGTCTCACAATTGTATGAAACTGTATCTCTAAATTTGAATTAAAATCCCTTCCTGTGAACATATTTATTCTCTTTGTTCCCTTTTCCTTGTATTTCAAATTCCTTCTGTGACTTAAAACATTTTGTGTGTCCGCAAAAGCATCACTGGTTATTAGCCAGGAAGTCAAATAAGCATCTTCTGAAAATAATAGAATTGGGTTAAATTGTTCATTGAACAGTGATGTAAAACAACTTAGTACAATGCTTCCTTGTTTATGATTTTGTTAAAATTATGGTAAACCAAAGTTACCACAGCAGCATGGTTTGGGAATATGGACCAAAAATGTCACTTAGTTTCAGTAGATTTTATTACATAAATCATGCACTGTTTATTCACAACTCAGTTCCAGTTTGCAACCACCCTCCTCAACACCAACACACACGAAGACTACACAACTCATAGTTGCTTACATTCATCACCAATGTCGATCCATGGATCATATCGGAGAATGGATCCTACAACATACATCAAATGAGAATGCATTGCCTAAATTAAGGAATCTGCTATGTACTAAGTTTTGCAAATCTCAGTCAGTTTTTAAATGTTAAAGGCAAATCGATTTTGTAATTCTTACTTATTTACATATTCAATTTCATTACAGCTTAATTATTAATGAAGAGTATTAATGAAACATTATGTTTGATCTATCTTATCATAGGTCTAATAAATGAGGGTTCAAAACAAAAATAAGTAAACTTAGACTCTAAGTGAAGTGAAAGTTGCTCAGTATTGTCTGATTCTTTGCAACTCCATGGACTGTAGCCTGCCAGGATCCTCAGTCCATGGAATTCTCCAGGCAAGAGTAGTGGAGTGGGTTGCCATTCCCCTCTCCAGGGGATCTTCCCAACCCAGGGATCAAATTTGGGTCTCCCACATTGTAGGCAGATTCTTTACCATCTGAACCACCAAAATCCCACTATAATTCTAGGTTTTAAAATATGATGTTGTGAAATATGGTTTAAGAAGACAAAGCACAGGAGCAAAGACTCCCAGATCCTCCTAGGAAGTAATCATCATTTAAAATTTGCCATTGGAATACTTATACAGAAAAAAAAAAAAAGGATGTTTTATCACTTTTCACCCACAAAGTAGTCAATTCCATGCTTTCTTGCTTTTTTCTCACCAAAGACTAATGTCTTTGTGTACTTACTGCTATAGTCCCCTTTGGCAAATGAATATTTTTATTGCAGTAGCATCTGGAAGTTTAACAAAGAAAGATGGATAGAGATATCCACCCACAACGTCAATGTTTGGCTTTTCTTATTTATTGACATCAAAAACAATTATTTTGCAATGTTTAAACAAAGTTAATGCCAGGGAAGACTTAGATTTAACACTACTATTCATATTTTTTTAAATATATGAAATCAAACTCTACTTTTCCTTAACATATGTACCATGTTGGATGTTTGTCAAACAAAATCATTTCAAAATTTCATGATCTTTACCTAAGGCTCTAGTTGGGGCTATGGGAAACAAATACCACCCCCCCCACCCGCCCACCTCCAACACATGCACACACTTCCGTCTCTGAATTAATATGGAATCAAATGTTGGATATTTGCCAAAAAAGCTTATGAAAGAAACAAACATTTACTTTGAGTCATGACACGTAAGAATATCTGTGGTAGAAATTCAGAACAGAGTTCAGACTCAGAAAAAGAAATTTTTTCCCCCTACTTCATAAGCCAAGATTTTTTTATTTTTTTAATTTGAAGGCTAGCTATTCAATGCTTCATTCTTTCTCACATTGGTCTTTTAAAGGGCATCTCAGAAAATCAATATGTCACAACACATGCAAGTACTTTGAGAAAACACAGAAGTACTTTCAAATCACGGCTTCACAGATGGCTCAGCAGTAAAGAACCTGCCTGCAATGCAGGGGACCCAGGTTCAATTCCTAGGTTGGGAAGATCCTCTGGAGAAGGAAATAGCAATCCATTTCCATATTCTTGCCTGGGAAATCCCATGGATAGAGGAGCCTGTGGGCTACAGTCCATGTGGTAACAAAAGTGTTAGACATGGTTTAACAAACAACAAACAGAACTTTCAAATCAGGCTTTTTGGATAGAAAGTTAATACTAATCTGCTTATATAAGTTTTTAAAAGCAAATATTAGGATATAAATTTACATTTTGTTTCTTAACTTTTGTAGAAATGGATAGGTATCCTAAATAAACTTACCAAAATACAGTGCTAATTTAGCAGTTGATCTTTTGGGGGAAAAGATCTATATAGACCTAATGGTTGAAACATCCTATTTTCTACATGATGGAAATCATGAAGGGATGATTTCATTTCATGAATGAGTAGATAAAACAGACAAACTAAGTTTAAGTTTTAACAGAGTTAAACAGAGTGATGCCAGAATTCGGGAGGGTAACGGAAGTAGATGCAGAAATATGATGCATTTCCATAAAAAAACTACTCTTCAGAATTATTTTTCAATTGTTCCTACCACAGAATAAAATTTATTTCCACACAGTGAAAACTGTTGGCATTTTGGTTATCTTTGGGGAAATCCCTACTGAGAATGTAAGACACACAAGACTTATCAGGAACTTCATTACATGAAAGTTCATGGAGAGAGAAAGGGAGGGAAGGAAGGAAAAGAAAATGAAATAAGTCTCTACTCATCACTAGATCATATACCAGGCACTTTTAAAATATTTAAATATTTTTAATTCTAAAAATTATCCATCTTTGTGCATATCTATATGCACATGTCTATCTATCTGTAAGAATGTGTGTGTGCTCAGTTGTGTCCGACTCTTTGCAACCCCATGAATTATATAGCCTGCTAGGCTCCTCTGTCCATGGGGTTCTAAGAATATTGGAGTGGGTTGCTATTTCCTTCTCTGAGAGATCTTCCCAACCTAGGGTTTGAACCCAATTCTCCTGTATTGGCAGGCAGATTCCTTACCACTAGCACCACCTGGGAAGTCATATATATATATATATATATATATATATATGTGTGTGTGTGTGTGTGTGTGTGTGTGTGTATGTATATATGTATATATATATATGTATATATATATATGTATATATATATATATTTAAAGTTAGCTGCAATTCAGCATTCTCAGAATATTACTTTAAACTCTTTATTCTTTTAAAGAATAATAGTCAAGGCTATGGTTTTTCCTGTAGTCATGTATGGATGTGAGAGTTGGACTGTGAAGAAAGCTGAGCACTGAAGAATTGATGCTTTTGAACTGTGGTGTTAGAGAAGACTCTCAAGAGTCCCTTGGACTGCAAGGAGATCCAACCAGTCCATCCTAAAGGAAATCAGTCTTGGGTGTTCATTGGTAAGACTCATGTTGAAGCTGAAACTCCCATACTTTGGCCACCTGATGCAAAGAACTGACTCATTGGAAAAGACCCTGATGCTGGGAAAGATTGAAGGCAGGAGGAGAAGGGGACAACAAAGGATGAGATAGTTGGATGGCATCACCGAGTCAATGGACGTGAGTCTTAGTGAACTCCGGGAGTTGGTGATGGACAGGGAGGCCTGGCGTGCTGTGGTCCATGGGGTCGCAAAGAGTCAGACACGATTGAATGACTGAACTTGTAACTTGTATTCTTTTAAAAACTTTTGAATCCGCACAGCATAATAAATCCCTTTAACTTCTGTTATCATGATAAGTAAGGCCCAGAGATTTCTTTTCATTTAAGTGGATCTCAGGTCGAGTGTTAATACTTCCAATAGTCGGCCACATATGATATCTATAGTCATTAATTGAGGAGTCAAACCAGCCTATTTTGTATGTCAGATTTTTAATCCTGATTACTTAGCATTTACCAATCCAGATGTACTCTGTTACATTGCAAATATGAAATAATTTTTCTTAACTTTACTAAAAGGAGTTAAAGGAGACTCATCTAAGAAACATCTTACTCTCTCTTTGTGATTATTCTCCTCTTAGTCATGATAATTCAAATAATTAATTCCACCTTTTAGAAGCAAAAATAATATGGATATATATTTAAAAATTCTATTCCCAAATATAAGTTTGACATTTGTTCCAGGTTGTTTATCGATGCTCGAATCCAGTTACCTTCTCTTTGTAGCATTCATACTGTTGCCTAAATAGCACAGTGTTGTATTATTTTAAAGGACTATCGCCCTAGTCCTTCTTGGCATTTTACCAGGAGAATAGTTTGGAAAAGCTTTCTATCTTGTGCCCCAGGCTGTCATTTCATAACATATCACAGAAAGCACCAAACTGGCCAAGCAAATATTTGGCATCAGGAAAGAATCCATACACTTTTGGAGAAGGGGCATGCAATGAAGAAATTGGAGCATTTCCTGTCTTTACACTGAATCAGTAAGGAAGCAGTTAGGGAGTACTGTGCCAAACAGCACTATTTATTAGGACTATTTTCCATTCAAAAGAATTACAACACAATAAAGAAAGATGTCAGTTAACATGGTGGCCAAAAGTAATGTAAGTAGTGAGAAAGGGTGGTCAGAAAGTGGTGGAGATCTGAAAAGCAATCATGAGGCAGTTAGTTGTGGCGGTGGGTGGGTGAGTGAAATGAATTAGAAAGAAGTCTATTCTGAGAAGTGAATACAGGAAAGGTAAAGCACTCATTAGGCAGGTTGACTGTTAAACTAACTTCTCTGGAGTTGGGAAGAATCTAAGGGAAGTCAATAGGCAGAGATCTAGAGAGACTGGTGGTTAACCCTGCAGAGCTCTAACAACAGATAAAATTAACTTAATCTCTAGGTAGAGACTTAAGAATCAACCTTGAGTCACTGGCAACTTTTCAAGGAGAAGAAAAATTCTAGTAAGAAGGAAACAAGATTATCGAGACATTTATTCTTTCACTTTATATTTGAGCAGCATTTATAGAAACTACATTATTTAATGAATGGATAAAATTATAAAAGTTATTCAACAAAATACAAGTGTTGCTGAGTATCCAAAAGATACTTGAACAAATAAAGGATACATTAATGAAGAAATGTTAATATTTGAACATGCATTGTTCTAAGCTGTTTGTTTCTCTAGTGTTAGAACTGATTTGCCGTTTGCTTGCTGTCTTCTATTTTTTTAAAATATAAATTTATTTAATTGGGGGTTAATTAGCTTGCTGTCTTCTAAAACCAGATAATAAACTCCAAGTGTACTTTTCAAATTTGATGATCATGACATTGCTGTTTGAAGGACCAATTAAAATAAAACTATCTTTTCCCATGAAACACAC
The DNA here is from genome assembly GCF_016772045.2 of Ovis aries. NCBI lineage: Eukaryota > Metazoa > Chordata > Mammalia > Artiodactyla > Bovidae > Ovis > Ovis aries. Next base: position 13,513,232 of record NC_056066.1, read on the forward strand.
ACACACTCTCACACCAAGCAGTCATTAAACCGAAGGTTACGATTTCCCAAGGAAATGACCCAGCTGTGCTTCTCTGCACACAGGTGAGCTTATATAAAAGGGCAAGAGGCCCTAGTGACCTATAGAAGACAATTAAATTTGACACACAGGAGGTGGGAAGATCATGAGACTAATATCCACCTTTTATAATTTTTAGTGTAGTGATGGATGATGCGTAAATCAGTAGAACTTGGCAAATAATATCTCAGGATAGTTAAATACATCTTTTTAGAGAATAAAAGAAAAAATGATCATTGTGTGACACAATTATTTTTGAAAGATACTAATGAGTTGAGGCAAGGTGTCTGCCGGAATCCCTGGGGATTTGATGCACCCATTCTGCTGTATCCTAATTCCACTGGAAATAAATATTTAGGAAAAGGAAAGTAAAAGATAGGCCTGTATGGTAAGAAAGAGTTCTTTTCATTTTTCAGCCTAAGATGTTGTACTCAGAAACTGCAGGAAAAACCTGATTATCCAGGGTTGCATTGTTTAAAAGGTTATTATTTTTTTTTCTTAAAGGACAATGTGATGGTCTTTAAAAACTTCTTTTCTGGACTTTCCTACCATTCTTTACGCAGTTGACAACACCACCATCCTCAGATTCTGTAACACGGTGCCTTGTGTGTGTGGGCCGGTGCTCCTGTGTGTCTGTATTTACAATGCCAAATCCGATGGCATCACTGCTGTGCATCTCAGAGAATTAAGTCACGTCCTAAAGAGAATATTTGGGATCAACACAGAGCTGTAGTATACTATTCTCATCTCATCCCATCTTTTTTTACTCCAGTTTCTCAATTAATGAATTTGTCTCATTTATCATTTAAGAAAAAACAAAAACAATTAGATTTGAATTTTACCAATAAACCCGCAGTCCTACCACTACCCACATGCTGTTTGGAGCAGTTTGCTCCTTCAATTAGTCTTTCTCTTCTGGATCTTAAGCCTCATCAATTCTAAATGAGTCTCATTCCTACACAAAATATGACCCATCTTTAAAGCAAATCCCAGTAGCTTTAAAGCAAAAAATGTCCCTGACTCCAAGGTCCTTTCAGGGAAACTTATTTCTTTTTTGGCCTCCAGAGGCAAACTTGAATCAACTTATGCTGTTTTCTCTTATTTGTTTGCATCGTCTTTTTCTCACTCTCAAATGCATTATTGCTGTCTTTGCTCCACTGAAACTGTTCTCATAATTTGTTGCTGTTGTTCAGTTGCTAAGTTGTGTCCAACTCTGTGAGCCCATGGACTGCAGCTTTACACCAGCCTTCTTTACTGAATTTTAAAGTCATATGTATAATTGCTTACTTATCTAAATAATGCAGCACAATAATAATGGTCAGGTGGAAGAAATGAAATTTTTAAAAAACAAGGATTTTGGATTTAGACTACACAGGCTTGAATTCCAGCTTTGCCACATCTTAGCTATGTGACATTAGAATGCTTTATTTAACTTTATTCAATCTTCTCATCTGTAAAATGAGGATAATAATAGGAGTAACATCATTGAAAGCGTACCTGTGTTTATTAAAACTAATTAAAACTCTGCCTGGCACTTAGTGAAGCACATGATAAATATTTGTAATAGCTATTCTTCTTTTGATATCTATAGGTATTTCCAATTTGTGCATCCAAATATATTCCTTGATTTTTTTAAAAGATTTTTTTGACATGGGCTAGTTTTAAACTCTCTACTGAATTTTCTACAGTATCGCTTCGGTTTTATGTTTTGATTTCCTGACCCTGAGACATGTGGGATCTTAGCTCCCAAATTAGGGATCAAACCTGCATTCCCTGCATTGGAAGCTGAACTCTTAACCACTGGACCACAAGGGAAGTTCCTCACTCTCATCTCAGTAAATGGCATTCCTATCCACACAGGAACTCTAGCCAGAATCTAGGATCTGTTTTTGCATCTACTTGTCCTTTCTTCCAGTGCATCCAATCCAAGACTGTGTTTGCAGGCTTAGTTCTCTGCTTCTTCCCAACTCCTAGTCAAAGGACTAGCATCTGTGGTTTGGTTGATTAAAACAGATTCCTAACTGATCATTCTGCTTCCACACCCGCCCTATTCCAATTACTTCCCCCCTCTACTCCAGAGTAAATTATCTTAAAATGCAGACTGGGCCATGCTGCTCCCCACATCCATCCCAGCTGAAAACCTGGAAGGAACTCCCATTAGAAAAAGATTCAAACTCAGTCCCACTGCTAAGACTAGCATCTTCTCTCCCAAGCTATTTTTGCTCTCCTTAATAATGCTGTAGCCATTTGACTCCCAAGAAGGGCCCACCAGCACTGGTGGACCAAACATTCCAGTGGTCCTGCAGGTAACAACAGAAATGTTTTCCCCAGGTACCTACAGGTGATGGCCTGGGACCAGAACGTCCTTGAGAAAGCCTCAGTCAGCGCACTCTCTGAGTTCTGTGACCTGAGCAATCTGCCCCTTTGGGGTTTTCAGACTTTCACTAGGATTCTTAATTCTTATAGGACTCAACAAGCAGTTTGCCATGAACACTCCGGCCTTAAGACTTTAAATTTGTTTTTCTGTGACCTCTTAACCCAAGCCATATGTTTCGCATTTATTTTCACTACAATGGGAATGACAAGTCTGAAGTACAATAAAGCTTCTTAAATAATCACATTTTTTTTCAATTTTGCATCGTTTTTTCATCTCCTCTCCCTGCCCCCATCAAAAATAAAGGAAAAAAAAAAAAGAAAAAAAATGGAATTTTTACTTACTTCCACTAAATCTCCCTTTAGAGCAATAGATATAATACCTTTCAAAAATGTACCAGACGCAACAGACAACCTTGCCCTTCGTGTTCATATATACTCCCGACTTGTGTTGCCTTAGGTATGTAATGTATGGGTTTCACTTCATGAGTCCTGACGTGACTCGGTTTATATTGCTTTTCAATATTGCCTTTGGTAATAGTATTTTCTGAAACCATATTTTCCACCTTCACATTCCTATTGAAAATGAACAGAGTCTCTGTAAAATTCATGTCACAAGGGAGCAAGGGAGGGGACATAAGAATAAGCATTCAAGGGTGCAAATTTAGTTTTTTCAGCCATACTTTTAACAACACTCCCTAACTGTTCCTGATAGAATAATTTCAAGTAGATTATTAAAAAGGTTTAAAAGTTACCACCTATCTTAAAGGAACAAATTCCATCTACCATTAGGAGTAGTAAGTAAAGCTCTCTGTGGAGGAAGGAAGTAATTATGTAAGAAAACAAACAAACAAACTTGGAAATAGTTCTAGATACCATATATCAAAGGCTAAGCATGTGACTACAAAAATATTTTTATCTGGTGTTTTAGCTGCCTTGACTTTGCATGCTAGCTCCTTATGTATGCTTTCTTAGAATCCTACATCAAAAATATTATTTTGTGTGGCTGTCTTTTATAATACACTGTGATTATTCCAGGGATTCAGGCAAACAAGATAACATGGAAAATGTTTGTCTTATTAGAACTTCAGCCCAGGTAACACCATGAAAAGATGTGTGGTCTGTAAACAGAATATACTCCTGATACAGAAGTTTTGGATTTTAGAAGTTCACATCTAAATCTAGCATTATTTTAATTAGATTAAGGGTATTATGCCTAGGAACCTGAGGTGTTAATGAAAGTGATTATGAACAAGAACATATGTATATTAACACTATGACAATAAATTGCTAGCTTGCCATAGACAATATGGCATGCGTTTAGAAACTGGAATCCAATCAACTGGAAACATTCACAGAAGTCTTAATGCTTTGTTCTGTTCCACAGCCTCTTTTCCTTTAGAAAGTTCACTTACTGTGTTGTTTAACTGAGGAACTAAGCTGTTCATACAGAAATTTGACCACATCAATTGTTTCTTATTAAGGTGGGATCTGCAGAGGACTGTGTTTTGCCCCACTACTTGGGTTTAGGTTGGCTTCGATTGCACACACATTTCACAGATCAATTTCTGGGTCTTGGGTAGTGGTGAGCATGGAAACACTCAGTAAAATACTAAAAAAAACTCTGCATGTACAAAGTACATTTTTCTTGTGTTTTCACACCCTTAAATCATAACTCCTCAGGAAATTAAAAGGAATAGTGTTAGAGAAGAGACACAGAAGAGTGGGAAGGGGAGAAAACAGACTCCCTGAACTGAAAGTAAGCAACAGGAGGTTTGGAGCTGCCCTGGGTGTCAGCACATCCATTTCTAAATAGCATTTGCTCCCCTGGGTTGGCTTGGATGACAAAGCACAAGAGGTATCTGGAAGAACATGAGAAGATCATAAACTCTCTCCCTGAAGTGACCATGACTTCAGGGAGAAGACGTTAACTAAAACTTTGCTCAGAATTAAAACAGGATTGCCCACAGGGGACTACTGTGCTCACAGAGGACAAGCCTCTATGTGGGAGTGATTTTCTATTATTGAAGAGAATGTTTTCTCTGTTTTTCACTAATTTGTTATTCAAGATCCAGTATCTTGTTGATATGTGGGTTTGAGGTAAGGTTCCCAGAGTCCTGGTCACACAGCAGAATCATATTACTGCAAGAGAGATAACGATCACTCCAAGTCTGCGTGTCAGCTTCTATAGTTCTGTTATCTTTTTAACTGTGGAAAGGTGTGCTAGACCCACACAAATACAGCCAATGAGAAAAAAACCATAATGTTAATGAATCTGACAACTCTCAGGTTCGCTCAAGTGGAATAAACAGAATATTACAGGCTTAATTAAAAATTTCCCTGCAGTTTACTATTTTGTAAACAAAATAACCTGTATGTAGGGAAATACATGGGAGGAAAGGTAATTAAAATTTTTTTAGTCTCATTTAATTTTCTAAGAAAAGAATTAAGATTTTGAATTCTAGTTTCATAAAGATCACCTTTTGACCTAAAGCAAATGAATAAAATTCTCATTCTTTGGAAACTGTTATTTCTAAATCAGGCTTTATAAGAACTCATAATACAATAACTAATTATGAAATTTTTGACAAACACATAGTAACAGTTGCATAAACCATGGTGTCTAATACCAGAGAGACTAGCAATCAGAGTTCATAACATAGGCTGTTCATAAACCAAAACTTTTCTTGTCTGATTCATTTGCCCATCACAATTTAGTTTTTCAAAGTGATAGATGACACAGTGCGTAAAATTGACAGAGAGGAAGAGTTGGAGGCTGGGCATAGAAAACATAGGCTCGTCTTTGGAATCTCTTTTGTTCAGTCGCTAAGTCATGTCCAACTCTTTGTGACCCTGTGAACTAGAACACACCAGCTTTCCCTGTCCTTCACTGTATCCTGGAGTTTGCTCAAATTCATGTCCATTGAGTCAATGATACCATCCAACCATCTCATCCTCTACCTGACCTTATACTTCAACAGAAAATAGTTTGAACCATTTTAGTTAAAAAACATATTGCCACTGCCATATGAATACAGAGATATAGGGAATTTACATGAATAAATGAATTGCTTTATCCTGATTAATATTATTTAAAAATGCACTAGATGAACTTTTAGTAATAATACAAAACTTATGCAGTAAAATACAGGAGCTCTTCCTTTTGGGCTTTAAGCAAGTATTTCACGTCTCTGTTTTAGCACTTCTTACAGTTCATTATAACTGTTTCATTATGTGTACTATCAACAGGTTAGTGTTACTGCAGGGCAGAAACATCTTCTTTTTGGTATTCCTGTCATCCTGTAAAGTATCTAGTATACAGCAGTGTGTACTACTGTATCTAGTATAAAGTGTCTAGTATACAGTAGGTGCTCAATTAACATCTACTATGAGTGGGTAGGGGCTTCCCTGGTGGGTCACTGGTAAAGAACCTAACTGCCAATGCAAGAGACACAGGTTTGATCCCTGGTCTGGGAAGATCCCCTGGAGAAAGAAATGGCAACCCACTCCAGCATTCTTGTCTGGAAAATCCCATGGACAGAGAGGGGCCTGGTGGGCTACAGTTCATGGGGTTGCAAAGAGTCGGACACGACTTAGCAACTAAGATCAAGGCTACTTAACTTTTATTTTGATTTTTAAAAAATGCTGTACCAACATTTAAATGAAAAAATATGCTTTTACATGTCATTGACTTCCCACTTTCAGAAGTAGATATATCAAAATACCAGGGGAAAGGCCATTCTCAGAGTAAGTTTTGCTTTGTGCATGTCAGAAAGGAAATAACAATCATCCAGAGAGCCTGCTTTATCAAGATTTCTATGCTAACATGTAGGACAAAGTGCTTGGATAAATTTAGATAAGTCTTTGGCAGGCATACAAACTACTGGAGGTTTGACCTGGCAATTTCTGTTTAATATTACATGCCAGCCTTGCTTGGGCTTGGTATCCTTAAGAACCCCCACTATTTTAGGTATATCACTGGAGAAAGGTCAGAGTTACTGGATCTCAAGTGATACAAATAACGTTATGTGCAAAGTAATACCGAAGGTACATGACTGTCATTTTACCCTTAAAGAGTAGGTAGTTTCAAAGAGTCAACAGAGGCACAAAGAGCTGACTTTCAAATATAGTCCAAATTTTTTAAACTTTGTACTCAAGACTCTTTTAGATTTCATTTCATTCCATCTTTCTACATGCTATTCCCCCGTTACTCCTCCCGTTACTAAGACCTGATTCTCAAGTCAAATTTTTTTGTCCCTATACCTAAACTTCCAAGCACAGGATATTTTGTTTTATCTCTTTGGTGCCTAATTCTTTAATAGTTCCACATGGTCAAGAACATTCTTCTTATTCTCTTTAAAAATGTAAATCAGAAGCCACTTCTTTCCTGCTTAACTCCATATAAGTAATCTTGTTCCCTTCTGTATATACAAAATAGTTCATATGCCCCTCTCTGTCAGCATAAACATGTTTTATATTGTACTGTTACCATCCTAATTCAAAGTACATCTTCCTAACTAGGCAGTAACTCTTCGAGGCTGGTATTAAGAGTTGCTATTTTTAAATCACCCACTGCCTCTCAAAGTGAAGTGTTTTATATATGTGATTGATGTATGGAAATATTATATATACACACATGTATATATTATAAGTATATTAGAATATATGTGGAATAAATGAATGAGTAAATATTTAAAAAATCCATGTAGAATGAGAAAATTTTAGGATTTAAGCTTATAACATGAAAATTAGAAGTCCAGATGCAAATGTCAGATTATTGCTACATCTCAATAACAGAGATATGTAGAAATTATACGATAAAAATGGTCATAAAGAAAGATCAGGAGAGGATTGTTCACCAAATATCTGGAAATGAGTAAGGATGTCCAGGAAACCTTCATGGAAGAGACAAATCTTTAGTGACTTTTAAAGCAGACAAGCATTATTTCCAATATATACAGTACTCACCACCATCAGACTATACACAAACTCCTAGAAAAATTTAATTAAGTAGATGTTAGATTGCTGACATTGTTACCACACAAAGGACCAATTTGATTGACAGATTAAAAATTGTAGAATAATTAATTTTTCCAAAGAATTTCTTCCTTGTTTCTCTTATTAATGCATTTGGTCCCCGACTCTTGCTGAGTATCAAACCTCCTCCTCATACATAGTTCCCTCAAGTATCGGCTCAAGTCGTTTTTGAAGTTCTGTAATTATTTAAAAACTTTTTATGTTGTACTGGGGTTTTAACAAAGAATGCTGTGATAGTTTCAGGTGAACAGTGAAGGGATTCCGCCATCCATGTATCCATTCTCCCCCAAACTCCCCTCCCATCCAGGCTGGCGCATAACACTGAGCAGAGTTCCCTGTGCTGTACAGCAGGTCCTTGTTGGTTATCCATTTTAATATAGCAGTGTGTACATGTTCATCCCAAACTCCCTAAGTATCCTTTCCTTCCATCCTTCCCGCCGGCAGCCATGCACTTGTTATCGAAGTCTGTGAATCTGTTGCTCTTGTGTAAGTTCATTTGTGATAACTAACTTTTTACTCCAATATACTCAATATTCGTGGAACTGACATTAACTCAATATTTTTAGAAAGAAAAAAAATCAATGTGAAATAGTTGTATAGTATTTTTGTAGCTATGCTTTATGCCAACTCACTAAAATATACTAAAATTTTTTGAAGGGAGGTGAGATTATAAGATAATGAATGAACAAAGTCAACAACTTAAAATGATTTTCCAGTGAGAGAAAATGCAGTTTCTTTAACCAACATCACAAAGGTTACAGAAGAAATTCCAGTTATGTCCTGAGGTTTACATATTTCCAAATGTAGAAATAAAGATGAATGCTATTAATAAGTGTACTTTATCTTGTACCATCAGAAAGAAAATAAATGTCTTATCATAGAAACCATTTTAAAAACTCCTAACAGTTTTACACTACTTTCACAAAGCTCAGCTTGATCACAATTTAAAGAAAAAGGTAATGCCTTAAGACTAGCCTACCAAAGAAAATGAAGAATGATAATTTACTCCAATAATTTAATTCTCAGTTTTCATAAAATTACAAAATTTTACATAACTGAAAGTTAATCATTATCTGGGAAACACAGGCTAGGTGAGTCAAGAGAGAATCAGCTTTTACATACTTCCTATGTATAAGTCCGTGAATCATTTAATTTATTGGATGTTTTGCTCACGCGAGTCAAATACTTTAAACAATTCATTTTTTTAATGTTTTTAAATGATGGTCTTGGTTGGGTTTGAGATCTGATATACATTGCAGTATAAGAACTGAATTGACTTACTTTGTTCATTCGGCCAGAGCAGAATCCTTTGTGAACAAACATTTATTGTTTGAGAAAGCTAAAAGCTAGAAAGTCAATAATAGAATTTATCACAGACTGTTAAGATGTTCTTATGGATTGAACTATCATCAAACTTTAAAACTTATTAATTGCAGTGGAAATATTTTTCTTTACACATTTCATCTAATAAAATCTGTATTCTCTGATTAGTCAAGGCATTTTCCTTGAATTATTTAGAAAAAAAAAGGAAAATATAATTTTATTCACACAGGTGAGGAGGTAGGATAAAGAGCCTAAAAGGTGTTACGTGGTATTTAACTGTCAGAGATCTCATTAGGATCTCATAAGGGAAGTGTATGAATTTGAATAGCATATAGAATTATAAAATATTCAGCCCCAGACTAAAATCTATGCAGTTTTCTAAATCTTTTATATCTATGGGTAATGAATACGTTTCCTTAAAGTCTGATTCTGAAATATTGAGTAACCAGATTCATTCTGACAAAGTAAAACAAAGAAAAGGTACAGCTCTCTGACCATAAAGAGACATAAAACTATTTCCCTCAATTAAATTTAATAGAATAAAGAAGCATGAGCCCCAAGGGGACATTGTTTGTCCCTGAATTTGCTGGCTTTTCGTGTCAAATGGATAACTAGACTCTGGTGCTTCCAGGGTGAATTGAGAATGACTGTAAGGTTTAACGATGATATAGAAAAATAATTACATTAAATCATACAGGAAGAGGAATGGACCACATTGGAACACAGTGCCACACACTGACTTCGCTTTTACTTCTCTGACTCATGGAAACCATGAGAATAAGAATTTATCCACCTGAAGTGACATCAGGACACTGCAAACTCTGAGCCACAATCCTGTTGAGACTGGAGGTAGGAAGAAATGTATCAAAATCATTGTCCATCTTTTCCCATCTCCATATCGCACATACTCAAATTTCTCTCCATCCATCCGTGTACCCAGGAATTCCCAGGTGGCCTAGTGCTAAAGACCATGCCTGGTAAAGAAGGCAGGAGACATAAGAGATGCAGGTTTTATCCCTGGGTTGGGAAAATCCTCTGGAGGAGGGCAGGGCAGCCCACTCCAGTATTCTTGCCTGGGAAATCCCATGAACAGCGGAGCCTGGCAGGCTACGGTCCATGGAGTCAAAAAGAGTTGGACACGACTAAAGCAACTTCACATGCACACACATCAACATAACCAAAAAGTATTTCTGCTACAATCAAGGGTCATGGAAAAAAAAGTCAACAAAACTCTGGGCTCTCAGCCCAACTTCCCTACTTGTGGGGGTACCTCTTAGACCTGTGAGAAAAGATAATTTCAATGTTAGAAGAGGAAACTCAAAAAGTACTTACACCTTCTGAGAGATGTTCTATGTGGACAGAGAAATCACTCTGAATTAAATAGGAAACTGTTGAATGACTGAACGAGAAGGATACTTTTTGTTGAGTGTGATTCATCTACTGGGCACTTTGTTGGTAGTAAAAGACAGATAGTAATTCCTAGCTCTACTTGTTAGCATTAGAAGAAATGGCATATTTAGGATATACGTAAACACAAGGCCAGGGGGAGAAGTTGAGAGTCAGGCTCGACTGGACAAAGGTCCACAGTGGGCTGTGTTGTCTGGTGACTCTCTGGCCCTTTGGCCTCTGGAACCTTGTATTTACTCCTAAGCGGTTCATAATGCATTCTTGCATAAAATCTATCGCCATGTTTGGTTGTCCAACTTTTCATTTAGCTACTAAGATTCAATAAATATTGATGACATATCTATTGCATTTCAAGTTTAGGAACTCAGAGATGGATGAATGGCACATGGCTTCTGCCCTCCCCAAATGACAGACTCCAGGTTCATTCTGCAGGCTTGTAGGCTGGGGTGGGCATGGGCACGAGGGGAAAGCAAAGAGGGAAGGGAGGTAGGGAGACACGCTTCAGAGCACAGAATTATATTTGAGCACACAGGTGAAATCAGTATCTCTAGGTTGCTGTCGACTGAACTTCAAGTTTTAACAAAATTTGTAAGCAATGTGCTCTTCTTTCTAAAAGTCAGTTTCTTCACAGAGAAAGGTGGCAAGGGCTTTATTGTGTTCTTACAAAGTTATATATCACACCCAAACACACATCAACAAATGAGTCATCTCTCCTTTCATATGTGTGTGTGTGTGTGTGTGTGTGTGTGTGCCTGCACGCATGCTAAGTCACTTCAGTCCTGTCCAACTCTTTGCGACGCCATGGACTGTAGGCTCATCTGTCCCTGGGATTCTCCTTGTAAGAATACTGAGTTGCTGTGCCCTCCTCATATATATATATATACACATATACACACATATATGTGCTCTGTGAACGGTTATATATATATGAGACCAGGAACTGGAAAAATAACTCCTGCAAAGTCTCTAAAGAAAAGTCTGTGTTGTTCAGTTATAAAGCCCAGGAGAGGAAGGAAGAGAGAGAGAGAGATAATTCTAAGTGATTTCACTTGATCTTGACCTTGAATGCAATTGTTTCTAAAGATACGTGAACATGTAAGTGAAAATTATTTTCTAGATGGAGCAAGAGGAGAAAAGAGTAAGAGTTATGCACTAGCCTGAAGAAACATGGTGTATCAATGGGGTCAGAGAAAATATGAGGATGTCAACTGACAAGGAAAATGCCAAGGTTGATGGGGATTGGTTAAGGGGAGCATGTCACAGAATCTGAGCCTCTAATCCAGGGCATAGTCACTATAGACTTGTTTTTCCCCCCTAACTTCCAAGAGAAGGAAGATGCAAGAACTCAGATTTACATGTTGCATCACCATTTCACTTACTCTCAGACAAGTTGTTTGGAGAAACAAGATCTTTAGACATATTGGTCTGGATTCTTACAAAGTTTTGCTATTAATTTGGATGTGATTTGGTGCAACTTAATGGATTCCATGTCCAAATGCCTCCCACAGGTTCACTTTTCCTAGAGTGCTACATACAGTTTTACAATAACTTTAAATACACAGCCAAAATCTTTTTTAAAAAATGTAGCTCTCTCGGTTTTATTTTTTCTGGTTCAGGTTCATCTTCCCACGCTATGGATTAGTATTTACAATTAGGTTTTATGAGGAGTCGTTTGATGTTTCATTCTTCTATTTTTTTTGATACACTGTTTATCTCTTCAAATAAACTGTAACCACTTTGAAGCTTGGAAGCATGTCTTAAACTCTGATTTTTACAATTCAGTTTCACAACTGATTCCTGAACAACCATGCATTCATTCTCAGTCTTACAGTTGGTGTTAGAGCTGAGACTACACAGATAAATAAGACAAGGCTGTACTTCCCATAATTTCCATCCATATCGATTCTCTTTTGTTTGTTATTTTGCAAATGGATTAAAAAGAAAATATTTGGTTAATTGGTAGAGCATCTATCTGATCATTCAGTAATCAGTCTTCAATGGATCATAATACAATACACTCTAAAGAAGCTTCTCCAGATAAGTGAGAATGATATGAATGACCTTAACCCTCAAGATATTCTCATCTTGAAGCCAATAGGAGGATCTGCAGGGTACTTTAGGAAATTAACATAGATAAGCTTTACAGCTCCAGATTTACATCTATACCAGCTAAGAGTATGTGACTTCTGAGCATGAGTAATTGCCTTTACATTTTGTATGAATCCGTTTCCTCTTTATATCTGTATTTTCTGCGTATATTAAGCCATGGGGTTTTCGAGTTTCTCTTTCACTTTTCTAGATGCATACAGGTTTGTTTGTTTGGTTGTTTTTTTTTTTTTTTTTTTTTTTTTGCTATGCTGGGCCTCCGTTGCTGTGCTGGCTCTTCTCTAGTTGAGGTGCTTGGCCTTCTCATTGCAGAGGCTTCTCTTGTTGCGGAGCACTGGCTCTAGGGCCCATGGGCTTCAGTAATTGTGGCACGTGGGCTCAGTGGTTGTAGCTTTCGGGCTTCGTTGCTCTGCGTCATGTGGGATTTTCCTGGAGTAGGGATCAAACCCGCGTCTCTTGCACTGGCTGGCGGACTCTCCACCCCTGAGCCATCAGGGAAGCCCCTAGATGTATATAGGTTCTGATGCCATGTATACATTCATCAGAAATAGGGTAGATATAGTCTTCATAGAGCTGTGATTAATGCATTCACATTGTTTTCCTAGTGTTTCCAGGTTAATCCTGTGGATTGTTTCAATTGCATATAGATTGGTTTCCATAATATAGTGTTGGTTGAGTGTTTACAGAAGACTCACTACCAAGATAAACATTGCTGTATGTTATAGTAAAGCTGTCTTAAAAGAATACAAAAATGATTTTGGCATACCACTAGAGAAACCATTTGCAAAACTCAAATGGAAATACGATTATTAATTTTTAAATTAGCCAAGTTATCAAGTCCATCATTAAAGATTATCTTAATTAGTCAATTAAGAATGAGTTGGGAGATAAAAAGAAAAAAATTCAATGTTAGCTGGAATTGTCTTCTTGGAAAGCAATTGAATTGTGTTTCTATCCTACAACTGTGTATCTACTTTTCTGAAAGTTGGTCTAGTTAATACCTACACATTCGAGGGATCAACCTATTTGTCAAGGTATAAAGGAGAGATCTGGATTGCAGCCACGTAGACTGAGATTAAATCCAGACTGTTACATTTTTGTTATGTGACAATGGAAAGATTACTTAACCCCTCTGTGTCTGTTTCCTCACCTGTGATAAAGAAACTTCAGGAATATTAAGTAATGTACATACAATACTTACAGCTGTGCCTGGCTCACAAGAAGTGCTACAAAAGGGTTTACTATAATCATCATTAACACCAACAGACTTTTTTTAGTTGTTTTTTTTTTAGCTGCACCGCATGGCATGAAGGATCTTAGCTCCCCAGCCAGGGACCAAAACCCTGAAGTGGAAGCATGCAGTCTTAACCACTAGATCACAAGAGAAGTCCCCAAACAGGTTAATTAAAGTGTTTTCCTGATAGAAATTAATCTCAAAGATTCTCAAGGAGTTGTTAATAAAATAGATTTGTCTTGACCCCAAATGTAGAAATTCAAAACATACTTGTTGACTAGCTGATTGTCAATACTGGCTTACATTATGTCTTGATTTTTATGGATGAGGCTGAGAAACATTTGTTAGTTAGTTACTAGACACGATTGCTATCTGGTCTCTAAGCTTGCTGATTTTCTCTTCTCTTATACATGATGGAGATAAATTGATGGTGTTTTTGTATTGATTCCTCAAAGAAAGCATTTCATTTTATTCACACATTTTCTATATATATATATAAGAATAAACGAATGGTATTAGTTGATTGACATTGGTAGAACCTATTTTGATATTACCATGAAGGAATGAATGTAGTTAAATAAGGCCACTGTGCCTCTAAGGTTAAACCAGACCATTGAGTCAAATAAAAATTTTATTGCACTGTAACAGCTTCATTTTAACATTTTACATTTTCTTCCACAAAACACAATATTGCTGGCACTATATTAATGTTACACCTCGAGTAAATATGTCATTTTCTTAAATTTTATTTCCTCAGCCAAAGTTCCCTAGGAAAACCTAGGTATTAAGACATAATAGATTTTTCATATAAATCAGTAACAATGGCCCTCTGCACACAAAAGTGACCCTGACCTCTTAAGAGTACAGCTGTTAACTTCTTATTTTACTAATGTCTATAAATTGCACTGAAATTTATCACTTGATCTTTCACGTCTCAGTGGCCTACACATGTGAGATAAGGCATGAAATCTTCTAAGTATCATGAATGATGAGAAAACAAATTTTAGTTTCTTTGACCCTTTAATATATGTGAAGTGATGCTAATGAGATTTGCTCTCATTTCACCTTACTTGTATTATCTCATTTATAAGTGTGTGTTGAGGTGTAGATTATGAATGCATCTTTCTCTTGTGGCTTTAATTGAGAATATCTTTCCTCCATGTGTGTATTTTTGTTTATTGAGATTCTGTGAGCACTTAGGACTTCTGCCCCTACCTCCATGACAATAATATGGACGTTCAGGTTTAATAATATGTCTGTGGTGACTTATGTACTCAAGCAATGAGCAGAGCTGTGACTAAAACCCATTTCTATAGGGCTTCATCTTATTTACTCTTAATAAAATGAGTCACTCCACATCATTTGTCAGATACTAAGATAGCTATATTACGCAAGTCAGAAAGAAAAAGAATTTTTTATTTCTCAAATAATGCTAGTAGTGTAGGTAACAGAGAATGTAAATTGGGATACTTTCTATAGGACCT
Source organism: Ovis aries (assembly GCF_016772045.2). Lineage (NCBI taxonomy): Eukaryota > Metazoa > Chordata > Mammalia > Artiodactyla > Bovidae > Ovis > Ovis aries. Next base: position 13,528,253 of record NC_056066.1, read on the forward strand.
TTAAATATTTTTTAAAGAAAAACTTTTACCATATTAAAATTTCAAATTAATTACTTTATCAAAATTTTAAAGTACATATTTATTGGTCCAGCAGTCAAATATTTAGGTAAAATGATGTTCACTGCCGCTTTGATTTTTAAAAGTAAAAATATTATAAAGCCATTCAAAAGAATGAAATAGATCTATATGGAATATATGAGAATTCATAATATTGTATGCAAAAACTGTCTTTGCAGAACAGTAAGCAAAATATTGTTTTATAATTTTAACAAAAAGAATGGATATTTGTGTGTGTGTGTGTGTGTGTGTGTGAAAGATATATCCCAAACCTTTAACAGTGAGTATGTAGGAGTAAATTGTAAATTGGTAGGAGAGAGAAAGTAGGAAACCTTCAGTTTTCATCTACATACTTTACAGTGCTCGGATTTTCACAAATATGCAGCTATCAACATTATATTTGAACATATATAAAGACGCAAGCACACAAAAAAATGTTAAGTGTATTAGATAAAATGCAATTTTCCAGGTTGTAACATATGCCAGACTTCTCTCACACAAGTGCACAGCACCACATAACTGGGAACAGAAAATGGGCAGCTCTGACCAGTATAAGGTCATCTCTAAGCCTAAACACTACAACTGATGGAAACAAATGCTACCTTTTACATACAATAAAAAAATGTTAAGTCACAGTAGTTGGTTGATAGTGCCAAAATCTCACCAGACGCAGTCAACCAAACCCAGGTTCATTTCATTCTCAGAATTTCATCTACATTTTCCCGAGATTTTAAATTGAATAATAGACTGACTGTGTGAACAAAATGCATGCATTTCTTTTATGCTTTTTAAATAGCAATACAATCTGGGGAGACCCTGGTGAGGAAGCAGGGGGCAGCGGCAGCTGAGGAATGGGTGTTGTGAGAGATAGGGACTTAATGAGATAAGGGAATATGTATTTTTGTGAGGGGAAAAAACTTCATAACATTTTTCATAGGAAACATACACAAGAATAATGGAATAGATTATATCTTATGAAATGTGGCCCACAGTAAGTTACTGTTGCATGTCTTCCTCCCATAGAAAAGGAATGAATTGGAGACATTCACTTATAATGAAAATTGTCTGTATTTTTCTCAATTGAGAGACTTCATTGAGACTTCATAGAGTAGTTTTATTACATATTACATGGGAAGGAAAAAACACATTTTTTTGTTCCAATAACAACCTTTTATCAGACACAACAATACACCTCCAAAGCAGCTATATCAAAAAGAAACTGCTGAAGATTGAAATAGCCAAAGTGAAGTTTCTTTCCCAAGTGGCTTAGCCTGCAGCTTTCTGCAAAGGAAGCAATGGCATATTTGGGGGGAAAACCAAAGCACCTCCTGCTACCACCGATCAGGGCGCAGCTTCTCTTGTTTGTGTGTGAATGTGTGTGTTCTTGTTGTTTGTTGCCGAATTTCCAAACTACTCATTAAAGAAAAGGCAAAGCAGAGAGAGAAAAAGAATGTGAACTTTCTGCTTTGTAATCGTCATGCTCTGGAGGCTTTGAAAAAATAGCAGTCAGCTGATGTGTAAAGATAGAAGACACTGCACGTTAACTGTATTTCAGTCTTACCAAGAATCCTGGCATCTCATGTTTTATTGCAACCTGTCATCTCACCCACATTTTCAAGGTGATCTCCACATCTTCTAGGTTCTCCTTCTCAAACAGTGCTCATGTTTCTTCCTTTGAGCTGTTCCAAACACTTCTGAGCAGGCCTTTTAAGAGCTTTTTTCCCTTTTTCCTCATAAAACCTGTCTTGACGTTTTCCCCAAAGTTCCTACTCAAGCAATACCAAGTGACAGCATTTCTACCAAAACCATTCCTTCCACTGATAATTCAATTTCAGTTTACATTGATTCCTCTTTAGTGACACTGACATGCAATAGATTTGGGTTTTATGAATACTTTTGTTTGTGGCCAGCATCAGAATGAAGTGTTCTTCTTCCTATTAATTTTCCTGATAAATATTCTGTGATTTCTTCTTTGTCCAGGAATTCTTTGGGAGATCTGTTTCAAATTCAAACAGCTAAGAAATTTTCAGTTATTTTTGTCATTTATTTCTGATATCTAAATGCTTTACTTTGTAGACTTTATTTAAATTTTCTTTGAGGCTAAGTACGTGAGCAATTCTTGAAAATTTTCCACGGCTCTAAGAAAAGAATTTATATTCTTTCTTTGCTTGGTACATTTGAAGAAATTCTTCCTCTGTGTAATAATGTGGAAATGAGGACTTAAGCCTCTAGCTTGGCCAAGAGCAAGCCACTGTCTTCTGCAAAGTTTACCAAAAAAATGAAAGGGATTCAGATCACCAGTGTAATTCCCCTGTGTTTCTTCTGCAGTCAGATAGATCACAGTCACACCCAGGACAAGATGCAACTAATGTGTTGGAAAGCTGGAGCTTCTCTCTCAGGTCAATAGAGACTTTGTAGGTGGCCATTAAACTCAACCAGTCACCAGTCCATCCTAAGGGAAATTGACTCTGAATATTCACTGGAAGGACAGATGCTGAAGCTGAAGCTCCAACACTTTGGCTACCTGATGTGAAGAGCCAACTCATTGGAAAAGACCCTGATGCTGGGAAAGATTGAGGTCATGAGGAGAAGGATGAGATGGTTGGATGGAATCACTGACTCAACGGACATGAGTTTGAGCAAGCTCCAGGAGATAGTGAAGGACAGCAAAACCTGGCGTTCTGCAGTTCATGGGGTCGCAAAGAGTCGGACATGCCTGATCGACTGAAAAACAACCATTAAACCGTAGAGAGGGAAGTCCTCTTTGCTGCCACTGCTCACCTACTGGAGAGGCAAGAGGCAAAAAGACCGCAGAATTTCTAAGAAAGCCTGGAAAACCTCAGAGCTTAGTCAGGATGGTTAAAGGTCACTACCTTTTCCTGACACAAAAGGAACATGTGACTGCCTTCCTCTCAAGCCAACTCACAGAATATTTTCCACTTTCACCTCCAAAGCATTCCACGTCTGGCCTCCTAAGAATGCAAACCCTGCTTACATTGTTATCTCTGTGTTATAATGCAAACTTCTTAAAGTCATGAGTTTTATCTTTGAGCATGTTATATACAAGACTGATCACAGAGCTGGTGCTATTTAGTGGTTTCATATCATCATCATCGTTACTGTTTTAAGTGTAGGTGTATATCAACCTGACAATTCAAATTTATAGGATAGATAAATGGAGAACATTTACTTACTTTACAAACAAGGTCTGCCCAGGGCTTATTATATCTCTCATTCCTCAAAGTTCTATCAACACAGAGTAGGACATTCCAGGAAGACACATGATTTTATAAAGTAGAAAATGCAATCTAGATCAGATAAAAAATAAAGGCGACTTTCCTTTCTGGGTTTCCCTTTTAAGGACATCTTCAAACAGGATATGTGTCCCGCTGCCTCTCCAGCATCCTCCCACCTTCACAGATAATTGAGAAACTTCTCCCATCAACATCCACACTTCTGGTCTATGTATGGTTTGGTCTCTTGCCCTAATCTTCACTCTTTGCTGTATATAATGGAAATTAAAACATGTTCTTAAATGCTAATGATCATCTTATAATTATAAATTATACACTGAGTGACTTTTATAAAAAGTCAGCTTACTCAAATGATGTATTATTCTTTCTGCAAAATCCTTTTTGTTTGTTTTCAACTAGAGGCTTGCTCAGAGAAAGCAATGACACCCCACATCCCAGTACTTTTGCCTGGAAGATCCCATGGATGGAGGACTCTGGTGGGCTGCAGTCCGTGGGGTCGCTAACAGTCGGACACGACTGAGTGCCTTCACTTTGACTTTTCACTTTCACGCATTGGAGAAGGAAATGGCAACCCACTCCAGTATTCTTGCCTGGAGAATGCCAGGGACAGGGGAGCCTGGTTGGCTGCCATCTATGGGGTCGCACAGAGTCAGACATGACTGAAGTGACTTAGCAGCTGCAGCAAAGGGTTGCTAGACTTCCCAGGTGGTGCTAATGGTAAAGAATCCACCTGCCAATGTAGGAGACACAGGCAGGAGACTTGGGTTCTATCACTGGGCTGTAAAGATCCTCTGGAGGAGGGCATGGCAACCCACTCCAGTATTCTTGCCAGGAGAATCCCTATGGACAGTGGAGCCTGGTGGGCTACAGTCCATAGGGTTGCAATGAGTTGGACATGACTGAAGCAAAGGTTTGCTAGAGTCTCATTTTCGACCCACTGTTCTAGGAAATTCTGGGTTATTTTTGACGGGATCCAGATATATCAAAGTTTTGTGTTTTGTGTGTGTGTGTGTGGGCGGGGGGAGGGTGTGTTATTTGGTTATTTACTTCTCAGTAGACACCTGCTGCTGCTGCTGCTGCTGCTAAGTCACTTCAGTCGTGTCCGACTCTGTGCGACCCCATAGACGGCCGCCCACCAGGCTGCCCCGTCCCTGGGATTCTCCAGGCAAGAACACTGGAGTGGGTTGCCATCTCCTCCTCCAGTGCATCAAAGTGAAAAGTGAAAGTGAAGTCGCTTAGTCGTCTCCGACCCTCAGCGACCCCATGGACTGCAGCCTTCCAGGCTCCTCCATCCGTGGGATTTTCCAGGCAAGAGTACTGGAGTGGGGTGCCATTGCCTTCTCCGCAGTAGACACCTAGTGATCATTTAATTACATTTTAGACACCTGAGATTGCAACAAGCACAATTAAATTGCATTCCTAAAAAAGAAAAAAAAAACACTAATGATAAAAGTGAGACACCATTGATTCTGAGATGAACTGTCATCTCAATGTTCAAATGTAAAAGCATTGGTGATATACAAGTGATAAAATATAGATGTGATTGTTTTCCACTCTGTAGTGTAGACTTCAGGACTAGTTTTATTAGTACTATATCTTATATAGGGATTCTCAGGTGGCACTACCAGTAAGAAATCCATTTCCCAAAGTAGGGGACACAGGAGACGTGGTTGGATCCCTGGGTTGGGAAGATCCCCTGCAGAAGGGAATGGTAACCCACTCCAGTATTCTTGGCTGGAGAACCCCATGGACAGAGGAGCCTGGCGGACAATAGTCCACGGAATTACAAAGAGTTGGATACGACTGAAGCGATTTAGCACACACAGGGTTGAGAATGGTAACTGCTGCTGATCAGCTATGAGAGCTAAAAAAAGTCTTCTCCTCTCTCCAAGTTTCCCTTTGTAAACAAGGGCTGTTACCTGCCCTGACTGTATCATTCTAGTGCAACATAGGATAAAAAAAAATGACATAATAAATATGAAAGACCCTGTGAACTTTAAAATGCTGAGCGCCTGAAAGAGAAAATAAACAACCATTCTCCTGGGGACTGTCTAGTCTCATGATGCACTTTTCCTATCTTTTTCTTTTCTCTTCTGGCCCTGATACGCTGAGTAGCTTTGGCCACTTTGGGATCTGATGACCTTGCCTACGGGTGGTAGTGGTTGGACTAACATGGGATCCACAGACTGACAGTCCCCCAACCCCCAGGACCTAATTTTAAGTTAGGAATAGATGGGAAGAAATGGTGAGAATACCTCAGTGGAGAAGGGGAAAATGAAGGTTCTGTGTGCCAGTTCAAGACTGAGATTAAAAATGGTGTCCTTGACACACACATCCCTCTCCTGCCACACAATTTTGAAACACACTTCACTCACATGCTAGCCTACAGCCTGAACAATAAAATCACACTGTTCATGCACAAAGCATGTGCACATCTAAGAAACAGGCCCATTGTACATTTTTATTCATTTTATCCACATTTTTTGATAAACTCTATTTATGTAGGAAATGCCCACTCTTCAGACTGTTTCATAGACTCGATCTTTAAGTAATAGTCTATCCTATTTGTGGTACATTTACAGGAATCCTAGAATTTTCTAAACTAAAGGGGAGAATCTGCTGTTTAGCTAAGAAATCTGTTCAACTTAATACAGATTTTATACTTCCTTTCAAATTCCAGACTGAGCTCTTCTTTTTCAGGTTTTCAGAAGTCAAGAAGCACTTATTTCTAACGAAGCTGTGAATGTAGTACGTATCTCTATTATTAAAGGCAAACAGCATCTTTCTTATATAATAGGAATATGAGTCATCAACTCTAAATCTGATCTGGTCCTAATTCAATTAAATCATTACATTCTTGCCTTGCACTGATTTTTTTTTGCCTACAGAAAACCATGCAGTGAATGTGTTAAATGGCCATTTTAAAATAGTATGTGCTTTCAAAGAGGCGAAAAAAAAAAAAAAAACCCTCACAATTTAATGCTAAAAAGGGGAATAAATTGCTGATCTTTTTTTTTTTTTTTTTTAACAAATGGCCAGGAGGGTTATAATGTATTAGATTTTTTTTCCGGAGGTAATCTTAGATGTGGAGTGAATGAAGTGAAGTCTCTTATCAATCCATAACATCTGCCACAGCGTCAAGTGATGAAATGGGGGACTCCAGAGCCCAAGACAGCTGGGACGGCTTTCTTAATGCAGGAGGGTATTGTGCAAACAAACAGACACTGATACGGTCTATGGTTGTCACAATTATTCAGGCTGGTGATACATCTTCCCGTATTAGCTGCTTGAGCAGTCCTATTTCTTTTAAAAGTAAACTACTGTATAACAATCACCATCCTGGCCTGTGAGTCAGTGGGTACAAATAGAATAAATACTCTGGAAATAAAAAATAAATATAAATTAAAATGTATCACCAGAGCAATAAACTGAAAAACAGATGCAAGCTGGAACAAAATAAGACAGAACACATAGAGCGAAAGGGAGGGGACAGAGGAAGCGAAAATAAATAAACAAGCATTCAAAACACTAAAGAAAAACAAGATCTAATAGGAATTTTCTTTAGCTTCATCATGCTAGGGATTCATGTATATTGTAAGTGAAAGGTATGAAAAACAGTTAGTGCAGCTAATTTTAATTAACTCCCGCTTCTGCTGAGGTTTGTGATCAGCATTATAGGAACAGTTATTAAAAATGATGGGCCTAAGTTTTAAGCATAAATAAAGGTTCAAAAAAATTAAGAAAAGTATTCACCCAATAATTTATTATTTACATAAATCTATATCTAAAGAAGCTAACAGAATCCAATTATTAGTGGAAGTTTGACTTCATCCAGATAAACATGCGGGTGGGTATGGAAATGTTCTGATTCTAATTGGAAATTTTACAGCCTGCACATGACTTCCAGTTCAAATATGATACAGCACATTCTCAGATGGATAACCTACTTTCAGATAAACAATCTGGAACCCACCTCAAGAGTTATTATATATTCAAGTTCTCTGTGCACCAGACACCAAGAACCACAGAAAGCAAGACTGCTTTCATGAGCCCTCAAAGCCCATTTAATCTCATCTAATAATTGTGCCAATGTGAAAAGCACTATTGAAGAAGTAAAGATTTTCCTAACAGGCCATTTACTTTGGGCTCTGTGTGTATCATGTGAAGCTGGGTCTTTCTCTGTTACAAATATCCCTATGGTGGAATCCAAAATCAGCCAGTTTCTGTTAAAAACAAAGCTGTCTGAAGACCAAATAAAAGTGGAGAATTAGTTCAAATTACTCAACTTTTACTGAGACATATTGTTTCTTAAAAATATGAATAACAAACCCCAAATATTCATTAAGATATTTTTATTTTAAATTCTACTAAGTGTGCACTGGTACAAATTTTATAACACATTTTTTCCTGTGTATTCATTCATAATTAAGTCAAGTGCAAGTGACAGGAAGGCTCCAAAATGCCTCAATTGTTGTTTCTGTAAGGAATGAATCCTTCTTTATTCATCATTGTATCTTTCTCAACATATCACACTATGCCTGGTAAATAGCAAGTTTTCATCAAATGCTGATTCAATTGATGCAATATTTTTTTTGGTTATTGATGAAGCCCAAATAAGCTCAACTATCTCAGAAGTCAGGTGAAATATTACAAGAATACTTCCTCTCTGACAATGGGACAGTCCTTTATTCATTCATTCATTCATCACTCCCTCATTCATTCAACAAATACTTGCTGAGTGTCTCCAGTATGACTTGCTCAAGCCAACATGTTAAGGATAAAACACTGAAACAGTGAACAAGACAGAAACATCTCCTGACTTCAGGAAGCTTAGAAAAGTCTCTCAGAAAAGACTGACATTGAGCTAATGATCATGAATATCACAAAGGAGAAATTCAGGGAACTGTATATGTAAAAGGAAAATGCAACCTACTTAGGTGGACATTCTTTGGAACCATAGAAGGTTTCCCTAAGGAACTGGCCTTTCAGGTGAGGTTCTGAGAAGTAGGAGGAGTTAGATATGCAAAGGCTGGGTTGCAAGGATGTAATTCTAGCCAGAGAGAAAGGCAAAAACATGAAAGAGTAAGGCAAGTTTTTAAGCCTAAAAAAAAGCAGGTGTGATTAAGCACAGTGATATACGAAAAGGAAGCATGTGCATGGGGGGAGGAGTGGTTACACAAAATCAAGCTCAAAAGACATCGCACAGAGATTCAGAACTGGAATGATATTCAAAATAGACAGCAATCACAAAAGTATAGATGTCAATCATACAGGAAAGACTCCCTATCTAATCTTAACCCTAAAAAGAATCTAACATCTAATCTTAATCCTAAAAAACAAATCAGTGTAGCAATAGTTACATATATAAACATGGAGTACAGATCAAAACCTGGATCCCTATGGCTGAGCAGCCCAACTGGGCTTATTAGTTCAGCCATCTGAACTTATTAGTTCAGAACTAGCATTTGTCTGAAAATTACACATTTATGTTATTCAAAACACTACATTTGTGGGTGTCTTTGATCATCACATGTTAGCTTTATCCTAACATAGTTGGTTACATGGCAACTAACAGAGACTGAATTACACCTTTTAGAAAATGACTTCAGTACGTTCAGTAGCTCAGTCATGTCCCACTCTTTTCGACCCCATGGACTGCAGCATGCCAGGCCTTCCTGTCCATCAGCAACTCCTGGAGCTTACTCAAACTCATGTCCAGTGAGTTGGTAATGCCATCCAACCATCTCATCCTCTGTCATCCCCTTCTCCTCCCACCTTCAATCTTTCCATCCAACCATCTCATCCTTCTCCTCATGACCTCAATCTTTCCCAGCATCAGGGTCTTTTCCAATGAGTTAGTTCTTCACATCAGGTGGCTGAAGTATTGGAGTTTCAGCTTCAGCATCAGTCCTTCCAATGAATATTCAGGACTGATTTCCTTTAGGATGGACTGGTTGGATCTCCTTGCCATCCAAGGGACACTCCTGAGTCTTCTCCACACCACAGTTCGAAAGCATCAATTCTTCAGCATTCAGCTTTCTTTATGGTCCAACTCTCACATCCATACATGACTATTGGAAAAAACCAAAGCTTTGACTACATATACTTTTGTCAACAAAGTAGTCTCTGCTTTTTAATATGCTGTCTAGGTTGATCGTAGCTTTCTTCCAAGGAGCAAGCAACTTTAAATTTCAAGGCTGCAGTCACCATCTGAAGTGATTTTGGAGCCAAAAATAATAAAGTCTGTCACTGTTTCCATTGTTCCCCTACCTATTTGCCATGAAGTGATGGGACTAGATAGCATGATCTTCGTTTTCTGAATGTTGAACTTTAAGCCAACTTTTTCACTCTCCCCTTTCACTTTCATCAGGAGGCTCTTTATTTCTTCTTCACTTTCTGCCATAGGGGTGGTGTCATCTACATATCTGAGGTTATTGATATTTCTCCCATTAATCTTGATTTCAGCTTGCGCTTCATCCAGTCCAGCGTTTCTCATGATGTACTCTGCATATAATTTTAAAAGGCAGGGTGACAATATACAGCCTTGATGTACTTCTTTCCCTATTTGTGACTTACCTTGTCCATAAATATTTTGGTAGTGAATATCCAAATATTCATCACCTTTCAAGGGGTGAGGTCTGATGAATAGTACCCCAAAGAACCATTCCCAGAAATGTTTATATAATTGCAAGAGAGGGAGACTATATAAATTAGGTGCCTGTTTATTTGTTTATGTATTTTTGACAGTCAAAAATAAAGATTATTTGAGGTAGATACACTAGATAGAGGTCAGTGACCGCAGTTAATTCTTCCTCCCAAATAGTCACCTTCTGTTATGTCTACATATAAAAACTATTTAATATGACCTATGAGAAGGACTCTTTCAGTATGCATCAACTGTTTAACAGTTGTTATCTGTTGTGGTTGGTTTGAGAAGACTTTGCAGAAATAGCTCTATAAAGCTACCCGAACCCATAGCACTCTCCATTCCCCTTACCTTGCTTTACTTTTGCTCCTTCCCGTAATACTTCTCATCTTATATCATACTTTGTAACTTTTTGGCTTCTCTGGTACCTCAGCTGGTAGAGAATCTGCCTGCAGTGCAGGAAACCTGGATTCAATCCCTGGGTTGGAAAGATCCCCTGGAGAAGGAAATGGCAAACCACTCCAGTATCCTTGCCTGGAAAATACCATGGATACAGAGGAGCTTGGTGGGCTGCAGTCCATGGGGTTGCAAAGAGTTGGGCACAACTGAGTGACTAACACTTTCACTTGTAAATTATTAATTTACTCTCCTGTGAATTTACTGTATCTCCACATTGGAATGAAAGCTGTTCATATATATAGGGAAGGACCTTCATCTATGCTATTTGGTTGATGTATTCCAAACAATAGCAAAGAAAGGATTTCTTATCCTTTTGTAAGTGGAAGGAAACTGACACTAAGTGAGTGACAGATGTGTGACAATAATTTATATGCTTGTTAATTCTCCAAATAAAATTATAAGATAGTATTATTGTTAACATTTCTATATATCTTAACATTTCCAGCTTCACTCAGCTACATCCAAACCCCGAAATTATTCTAAATAATAGCACAGTTCATTCATCGATTTGCCTATTTTTTAAATTTAGACATTCAAGTGTAAATATAAGCACTTAGGGAGCAGCTGCCACTGCTCCTTCTTAGTCACTCAGTCGTGTCTGACTCTGTCCAACCCAGTGGACTGTAGACTGCCAGGCTGCCCTGCCCATGGAATTCTCCAGGTAAGAATAGTAGCTGCTAAGTCGCTTTAGTTGTGTCCGACTCTGTGCGACCCCATAGACGGCAGCCCACCAGGCTCCCTTGTCCCCAGGATTCTCCAGGCAAGAACACTGGAGTGGGTTGCCATTTCCTTCTCCAGTGCATGAAAGTGAAAAGTGAAAGTGAAGGCGCTCAGTCGTGTCTGACTCTGTGGGACCCCATAGACGGCAGCCCACCAGGCTCTCCCGTCCATGGGATTTTCCAGGCAAGAGTACTGGAGTGGGGTGCCAGTAGAGTGGGTAGCAATTCCCTTCTCCAGGGGATCTTTCTGACGCAAGGATTGAACCTGTGTCTCCTGCGTTGCAGGCAGATTCTTTATCGCTGAACCACCAAGGAGGCCCTTAGGGAGCTATCTATTGTGTTTACAATGATATTCTCAGTGCTTTAAACGTTAGCAACAGGGTTAAACATTCAATAAAGTACTGTTGAGTGACGGAATGTGTGCTTAATGGTTGAAAATCGATTGTGTTCAAAACACTGCTGGATTCTATTCTCCAGGTGTATAATATTGAGCATGTTATATAAGATCTCATGTCATAAAGCCTTAGACTCTAAAATGGAAAATATTGTATGCAATAATATATAAAAGAAAATTATAAATGGCTTCAGGGCGAGAGATGGAGACACTACCCATAAGAGCTTTCTTTGAAGATGTAACAAGTGAGCCAGACACTGCAGAACAGATTGGATGCCAACACACCAAGTTCAGGAGTTAACAGGAAGTTTATGAATGAGAAACAAGACAATATATTCAAAGATGCTGAAATGGAAATGCAAGGATAGTACATTCAGAGAACAGTAACTACTCTCAAAAAGTGTTAATTGTTCCCCAAACAGACACTGGATGTACCTGTATCATCTGTGATAAGCTATTTACATAGTTTCCATTCGGTGAATGACTATACATGAGGGACCACTGAATCTACCAGAGTCCTTATCCTTCCTGATGACAATGGTATGGGGTGATGGAACTCTGTAATTTAGCATATTTCTTTGTTAGTGATTAAAAAATGATAGTTCTAAAGAGTTTTCCAGGGACATCCTATAGATATAGCTGAGCATGACCTCAGAAAATAAAAGGCTCATTTTTTGCTGTTGTTGTTTTGTTTCTACTTTGTAACTAACTCAACCAAATATCTGAATTGGTTATGCTAGGATGGCTAAGGTGTAATCATCCTCCTGAGTACCAACTCCTGACTTTGCTGCCGAGTTTTGTTTAGGAGATAGGTGTTGGTAAGAGGGTGAATGAAACAGATTTAAGTCACTTAGCATTTGTTCACTTATTCACATAGCTACTCATGTTGAGTAGCTATGGTATGAGAGGCCATGTGTTAAGTGGTGGTGTTGCAAAGATAAATCAAATACAGTCTCTGACCTGAGAAGCCAGCATCTGTGTAGGGCAGCCTCCCAACTCCATTAGTAAGAATCTTACTGAGTTAATCATGTACAAATCATAGTGCACGGATAGTTTTCAGACTAGGAAGATCTAATATGATCCAAAAGTTTGGAGCCAATTTAGCAAGTTCTAGATCAACTTGTTACATTCTTTTTTATATCTCTTAAAAGACGCAGCTTTGGAAAAACCTGGAAAAAAATCTTTTGTACGTTAAAGCCAAATGCTGGCAGTTGGTCTCCCTTTCCTTTCTTTCTAATTGCTTTAATCCAATATTTACATTATGGCAAGACTAGTTAATATTTTAAAAAAACCAGTTTCTCATAACCTAAGCATATAGGAAGTTTCTTTAATATTTGCGATGCTTTAGTAAAATAATACTTCCTATACCAATATTTTATCTCTCTATATAACTGACTTATTTGTCATAAAATATGCAGCTTGCTTAAAATCTCTCCTTAAGTGGACTTGATGAAGATAGAATCTGGTAATCTAAGAAATTTTAAGCAAGCTTCATTATTTCTGAAAAGCAAACCTGGCTTTTTACATTGGCATTTATATCACCCAATTTCTATAACTGAAGATGCATTAATAGACTTAAGAAGGTATGCCTCAAGTTCTCACAACGTAATTGAGAATCATTATTGAGTGGTTAAATCAGTTTTGTAGGTGAAAACTATTTATTTTTCAAATGCAAGATAACATATTAGAATAAAATAGCACAGAGGTGAAAAATACCAACTGCATTGCCCAGAGAAATCACAAGCTTTGTTTTATAAAACATTTTACAATGCGTCTATGTATGCTGAGTGAGGATATATATTTTCATTTTGGGAAACAGAATAGCTGGGAAAATGCTTCATTTAGGCACTGATAATTGAGAGTGATTGGAGGGAAGAATTATTTTGCCTCTAAATAGTTAGGATACTAGGGCTCTGGGCCATGGAGGTCAATCACTTGGTAAAGGTCTCGTCCTGGGTCTGCAGTGATAGTAGAAACCACAAGGTAATTGGTACTCTTTGAAATGGCTCCTGCAGGTGATTTCTCCCCTGACTTTTTTTTTTTATATACATGACAGAGTCTCCCACTATCTTTCTAAAACCAGAAATATATATTTCTTGCTTGAAATTAGGCATAAATTTGGCTTTTCTTTCCTCAAAGGAAAAAACAGACCACACTGGATTGGCATCACAGTATGTTTTGTTGCGTCCGTTTTGAAAGCTTTTATGGTCCCATCTACATTAGTTGTTCTTCTAACCTTTTATTTTGGTCACCTTTATCAGCATCAACAACTGATTACTTAGGCCTTTTCACTTTCGCTGGAATTTGCCAAATTCTGGGTAAATCGCCAGTTTCGAACATCATGGTCAAAAGTCTATACACAGCCAAACGATTCTCCCATCCATAATGTATTCTTGCTCTTTTAATTCCTTTGGACTGCAAAATTGTTGTTGCTGTCTTTTTAACCATATTCTCATTTGCTCTGAATCCATTTGTGTCTTGACATGAACCATGTCTAGTTAAAAAGTTAGAGACAGGAAATAAAGGATATTTCTTCCTCTTTTTCTCAGCCTTACCAGTTGCCCTTATATTTCATTGCTAGACATAATTATTACATCATTTAGGTCTCAATACAATGTCCAAGTCACTAAATCATGATAGCAAGCCACTGATAAAGTCTTTTGATTAGGCATGGACAGCTTCTGTAGATGTCAGCTTGCGTTCACTGCTGGTATCTGTTAAACAATTCAGTTCTCTAGTAACTTTGTGTAGTCATTCAATTAATTACTGTCTGTACAGTGTGGGGACGGAGTTGAGCTAATGGATGTCAGTTCCCTTTCAGGATGCTAAATAAATGACTCCACAAATTCTGAGGCTAGTAGGGTCATCTGTAGCTACTTTCTAATTTGCACAAGGAAGTCCAGGTAGTCACATCCCTTCTACCTTGTTTTGAGAGATCCTAACCCCTTCTGCAAAAACCCATGTCTTCACCAACCCATCATGATTCCCGGTATGACTATTAGAAATTTACTCCTATTAATTGACTATTTTTTCAGGTATCGCCAAATAGAACACAATTAGTCCAAAAAATGTTAACAATTTATAAAGTCTTATAATCTCAAGAATAACGTGTTTGTTCCACTATTTCCTAGAAGGAATGATTTTGTGATAAACAACATGTTTTTAGAAAAAGGTTTCAATTCTCATTCTGGATCTGCTATGTTCTAGCTACAGCACAGGTGAGCTCATGTTATCCATCTGTAGGTCAAGGGATAATAAACGGGTTTGTGCCATCTGCCTTCCCCACGGGGCAGCTGTACGGATTAAATCAATTAGGATAGGTGCAGGAATCAAGCAGTCACATGCAGTGAAAAAGAGCACAGGTTCTAGAGCGAGAACACCTGGGTTCCAGTTCCACCAAGGCGCTAGATGCTGACTGGACAACCTCGCTTGCTCAGTTACCTCATCAGGAGAATGGAACTAGCAATAGTAACTGCCTATGGATACGTGTGCGAGAGACATATGTTCGTGTGTGTGCGCCACGAAGAGCAGCGCCAGAGCGCATAGAAAAGCGCAGCCAACCTTCCTGGTCTTACTGAGGGAGAACGCTTTGGGAGCTGAAAACGTAGCAGCCATATAGAAGGGCTTATGACTGCTGGAGATGCACAGTACCCTGTGAAGAGGAAACGATCCTCGTAAGTCTGATGGAGCAAGTTTGAAGAAAGTAGATCGGAGGGATGAAAAACAGATCTGGATAATGTTTTACAATGGGGAGGTCTGGGTCCCCAAAAGCAATAAGAAAGAATTCAGAAAAGAGGACGCAGATTTGAAGCACAGCGGCAATCAGAGAAGATTGACAGAAGGCATCCACATAACAATTTGGAGTTGGCTCACATTCTATTCCCTGCTTTCTCCTGTGCAATGGGAAATGCATCAGGACATAATGAGAAAGTTTTTAGAGGTAAAAAAAAGAATTTCAGCACTTTACATGTATATTTATCTTCTCATGTCACATTTTAGCTTACCTCATCCTACCAGGAGTAATTCTGATAAAGGAAGTCTGAAAATGACACACACTTAAAAAAAAAAAAACAACTACCGGAAACTGCACAAATAAAGGTACATTTTTCTTCAAAGTAAACATCTTCATTCAATTATAATAATGAAATAAACCTTTTTTATAAACACGATAAATATAAAAGCATAATAAATAACTTAATCAGTTATTCCAATAATGCTGCAATTGCTCAAAATATTTTTAGAACTTTTTTTCTCAAGTCACATTCAGAGTCAGTTTTCAGCTACAGGAAGAAATCAGTCATATTAGCTTAATAGCTATATTATTATTTCATTGTATTCTTTTCATCAGTTGGTTTACCTCTTTTAAAGATTTCTATGTTTGTGTTAAGGCTAACAACCAAATGTCTTTTCTCTTGTGATCAATGATCTCTTTTCTTCCCAAAGAATTTATTTAATTCAATGATCAAACAACTTTCTTTCTGTACATGTCCAGATATTAAACACTTTAATTTTTGTGGATCATCTTGATTGTCACAATTACTCAACTGGTGTAGCCTGAAAGCAGTCAGGGATTGTATGTATTAATAAATGAACAGGTATTTCTAATAAAATTTTATTTACAAGAGCAGGTGGTGGGATGGAATTTTACCATCTCAAATACTGATGAGACTAATCTGCCTTTCATTCAGTGAAAGTGAAAGTCACTCAGTTGTGTCCAACTTTTTGCAACCCCATGGACTGTATAATCCATGGAATTCTCTAGGCCAGAATACTGGAGTGGTTAACCCTTCCTTTTTCCAGGGGAATCTTCCCAACCCAGGGATCAAACCCAGGTCTCCCGCATTGCAGGCAGATTCTTTAATGGCTGAGCCACCAAAACAAGGATTAAATAATGATGTAACATGGTACATCATTATTATATCATAGGCCTGATATACCGTATGCCTGCAAGACATTCCTCTCATCCCTTCCCAGCAGCTGTAATGCACAGGAAATCACATGAGCTTGGACCAGCAGGCTGTGCAAGTTCTGGCACCAATTAGCAATGCAGTTCTCTGAGGTTCAGATCTCTCATCTGTAAAATGGGGCCAGCTTTTATTACCCTACCGGACTCTTAGGAAACTTAAATATGACAAAGTATGCACAGTTTCTGCTCAGAGAAATGATTTTTTTAAAATAGCTGTTTCAAACTCTCTCTGAGGATTTCCATTTCAAAGTCTTGTCTGAAATCTTCATATCCCAAAAGGCAGTTAAATCACTGTTATTACTTCTTATCAACAGGAGCAGATTTTGAAATTCCCAACTGTTTTTTTTTTTTTAACTAAAAATCAGGTTCCATGAGAGAGAAATTAGGATGCCTTTTCCTCACATCTCAAGGAACTTTATAACTAAAATCCCGAGTGTCAAGATTAGCCCATCATTCTCACTTTACAGGTAAAGAACCTGAGCCTCCTAGAGATTAGATGACATGCCCAGTCACTCAGTGACTCAGGGACAGGGTCAGACAAGGACTCCATGCTCAGGACTCTCACTTCCAAATTTTCATGCTGTAACATGCGGTCACTCCAGCGTAGTGGCTGTCACTCCAAGTGAGGCTCAGGGCAGGCTCTGCACTCTTTGGGTCCTCTGGTTACACAAGTCAGAGCTGGCAAATGCAGAGTTATTTAAGTCGTTTATGTATATTGCAAAGGAAATGGCCCTGGCCAAACGCAGAGAAGAAAGTGCAATACATGGGGAGGAGACCCACTGCGTTTCCACCACATCAAGTGAGGCATTTAGATGATAGACCGGTTGACATCTATTGCTTGAGATAGGGTTTCAGTGACATCACCGAATGCGTGCCCAGGCATTCCATAGGAGGGCCCATGACACTCGGCACAGTGTTCTTCCCCGCTGATGGAACTTAGAAAATGTCACCGCACAAACTGTGTGGCCTATACGGCATTTTGAAGACACCAAACAATGGCATGGCATTTTAAGCTGCTGAGAGCAAGCCACACGGTGTCTACACTACACACATCCTAAATAACACCCCTGTCTTGTTCTGCCCTTCCCCCTCCTGTCTGCTCTCAATCATCCTTACTCCTATTACCGGTCTAGTTCTCTATTTTGCCCCTTCTTCAGCTCAACTTGACTGGAGCTTCACTAACATGAAATCCTCACACTCTTTAAAGCCTTTGAATACTCTCTTTTTGTCTTGGTTCTCCTTTTCAGTATAACTTTTCATAGTAACAGACATGTAGGAATCAAGATGCTCTTCAAATAATCTTCCAAACAAAGAAAAACCTTGGTTGTTAGGATTAGAATCGTTAGTGTTTTGTTTGAGTGTAAGAGGGTATAGATATGTCCGTATTGGACGCATATGACATTTTTGTCCTTGTCAGTGTATCCTAAATGCTGATTATATATTGTGCACTTACCAAAGGCCATCTCTGTAAATAAGAGGTTTTAAAAATACAATTTTTAAAATGGTAGTGTGTACATTTTATTGTTGAAAAAAATCTCAGTTGAACTAAACTTATAGAATTCAGCATCCATGTTTGAAATGACTGATGTTAAAGTACACTTTTAAAATACACTTATTTTTACATGGATATATTCTATATACCAATTTGCTTTTTCTGCTTTCTTTCACATTTTTCCCTCCCCTTTGGATTAAAATATTCTGGCAATTATATCTGCAATAAAAATCAAACATAAAAACCATGTATACTTTTAAGGAGAACAATGAATTTACCTTTGCTTTCTCTCATTTATGTTTTCAAAGAGTCTACTGTATTCTAAAGACACGTGTTATCTGACATGTGACTGAGGAATCATGAGAAGTGTAGACCCTATGTTAGCCATTTTATACCGCTGCATTTTTTTCGACGTGTAAAAATCTGTCTGAGAATTTCGAGTGAGGAGGCACACAGATGATGTTAAGTGGCTTGTGGCCTGGCCAAGCTGCCACTCCATCACAGGCTCTCATCCCAGCAGCACAGTTTCCATTAGGATGTTTCCATCAGGATCAAGTTCCTCTTCAGGGATAAGAGCTGATCATCGTGTCTCCCTGTTCTTCATAAAGGCAGCTTGAGAAAGCCCATAATCAGCAGAGTTATCAGTAGCTGATTTCGTTCCTCCTAAATGTATTGGTAAAAGACAGATCTGTGGGTCATTTTAGCCACTCACTCCTGATACTCCCTGTCTCCACAGGCCCACCCCCCACCCCACCAATGTCTCTTTCTACTAATGTGCTTAGTATCCATAATATCTGGTGCCAGTTTAACTTCATTCTGAGGCTTCACAATCAATCATACTTCTGCCCTCTAATTCTAAATCAAGATTTCATCAAGTGTAACAGAGTACTGAATGAAAAAGCACAGTATTTATTAAAAATTAAAACAACCTCCACACCCCCAAATCCCACACAACTTAAAGTATCCAAATAATGAAACAGGAATATTTGGGTTTCAATTATCTAAGTGATATTCCTAATAATTTACTGTAATTTGATGGTATAAGAAAGTTTTAAAAGAAAGGACAAAGTATAGCAATAATTAATTTTTAGGAATTTATTCATTATTATAATTTATTCTTTTTCCCTGTTGCATCTTGAGCTACGATCTTAAACCTATTTGCCATCCAAACCTATAAAAGAGCAGCAATTTTAGTGTCAGTATCCATATTTTAATACTTGCTTGAGTCTATTGATCTCAGATAAATTATAGTTCTAATATTTGTAAGTTTTGGGAGCTTCTTTGATTTTATTAAAATATATTAACCATTTTTGTTTTGATGAAATAATTTATGTCAAATGTAACCTTAAATGAAAATAAATGTATTGTATTCATTATCAATTCTTGATCTAAAGTTGAAGATATATCTGTTATGCTGAATTTGGCAGCATTTTGGAATTCAGTCAGAAGGATTGAAATTGGAAGATAGGAAAATTTGGAAGATAAATCTTACTAATTCAAGAAAGACCTCATCTAATACAGTAAAGAATGAGGATATATGGCAAAGGTGAGTGACAGTTACAATTTGAAATTTATTTCCACTAGCACTTTGTAAAGAATCTTGTTCTACTTGACTTGGTAATGAGACAAAAGTTTTTGAAAGACCAGGCTCTGAAAATATTTGTGAACACAATAAGGAAACGAAAGAAAAAAGAACAATCTGAAAGCCAATAGGTGCTAAAAAGGGAGGAAAAAAAGGAACATTATAACCCCTTTTCAAAGGTCTTCTAATGTACAATATTTAAATACAAACAGTAACTAGTGTTACACCAGCTGCTCTCAGGTTTGCAAAATATATCAAAGTACAGCATATTGGAATGAGTCCTGAGTTTCCATTTACTTTATCTATCCAGACACATCAATTCTTTTTACTCCAGCCTGATAAAGTGGAACTGCAGCAGACAAATGAGCTAGTGGAGCTGACATAATGTGTTTGTCACAAAGAAGCGCTGGATAAAAAAGCATGACTTTGATCCTCAATGAGGTTACTATTTTGCAGTACCATGAATTTAATTTTAGCTTGATGCCTTAAGTCACCGTTCACTGTTTATTGGCCAAAGATTATTCTCATTTCATCTTCAACTGTCAAAAGGTTAATTTCTGCAATCCTTATACAAGTAAAACTCCACCCTTCACCCAAAAAATAAAGATAAAATTTACATGCAAAGAGTTGATTTATGATCTTTTAACGTGATAAAAACTGCCCTGGGTTGATGGCAAGAGTCAAACTAGTAGGCTGATGACAACTGCTCACAAATTCAAGGTGTAAGTTTATAATTTTAAAGGAGGCTTGATTTGTATTTAAATGACAATACTTGCCAGACATTTGCCAGAAAATTATAGACTGACTGAATATATTTTTATGAAAATTTCAGATGATAAAAGCAATTCTTTTTTTTTTTTCATAATGACTTGAATATTTTTGAAAGTAAAGGTTTTGGTTTGAGTTTTGAACAGCATGAAACATTTTCCTACTTCATCACTGTGTTCCTTTATCCATGTAAATTAATTCCACAATTTTCTTTAGCTCATCAGACAAATAGAAATACCACAGGTGGAATCTGGCCCTGGTGAATAGGCACAGGGAAAGTACAAAATCAATCCTCTGAGCAGATAAGTAAACACTGCCTTGAACAATCATAATGGGGAGGAAGATTTTTTCCTTTGATACTTGGTACTGCAGCCTCACAGATTTTTTTCCTTTTAATTTCTTTAGAGTTTGTAGATTATTAGCTCAACAAATAAAGACGTGAACTGCAATGAATTAAAATTGGTATTGTGAACTCAAATGAATAAATTAATCCCAGTCTGGCCATAAAGCACACGTTAACATAATGAGGTACAAGTAGGAGAAAAATATTGTCCTCGCCAGCAATCGTTAACAATTAAATATATATATATATATATATCTCCAATCAAATTTTTGGTTGAAATATACTGAAGAGATTATACTACTGTCATATTGCAAAGCTATATTTATACTCTAAACAGGGTTAACGACTGCTTAGTAAAATAATTAAAGTAACATGCCTGCTCATGCTCTCCTAAATAATCTTTTTACAGTATATTTTTTGGATGATGGACAGCAATCTTTATAACACACATCTCCATCTCTCAATAAAGATGACTATCTCTGTTAATGATAGAGAGCAATGTTTACAACACGCCTCTCCATCTCTTTTCACCATAACTTGAGTTACAGCCACCTTTTTGGCCCTCCAGAAATCTCCCTACAGACTCTGCAAAGCCTGTCAGCAGTGTCAGTTTCCTCTTTGCTAGATGCACCCAGGTTGACAGGGGTACAGAGGTGAATGGGGTTTTTAGGTGACAAGATATCAGAAGGCCCAGAGAAATAACTATACCTTAAAGGGAAGTGAGGTTTACCACGTAGAGGGGCCTTGACTGCTCCTGGCCAAGAGAGCTGGGCCATGAAAAATAGGCCACTGCAACCCTCTTATTCTCCACCATCAGTTGGTAAGATTTGGTTAGCCGATGAGTGCTTTAAAGCTAGGAGAAGGCAATGGCACCCCACTCCAGTACTCTTGCCTGGAAAATCCTATCGATAGAGGAGCCTGGTAGGCTGCAGTCCATGGGGTCTCCAAGAGTCGGACACGACTGAGCGACTTCACTTTCACTTTTCACTTTCATGCATTGGAGAGGGAATGGCACTCTAGTGTTCTTGCCTGGAGAATCCCAGGGACGGGGGAGCCTGGTGGGCTGCCGTCTCTGGGGTCGCACAGAGTCGGACACTACTGAAGCGACTTAGCAGCAGCAGCAGCTTTAAAGTTAAGTCTGTCTGTCTCACCAATACAGTAGAGCAGGATTCATTTTGAGTTAATTTCTGAAGCGAGATTAGATAATGAGAAGAAAAGAAAGCTCAAAGTCAATGTTAATGCTATGTCCTAAGATTTCTGGGAAGCTTAAAGCAATGCAGCAGTTGTTATCTGCTGGTGTCTAAGTTCTTTAAGGATGTATGAACCCGGTGTGTCACTATTTCCCACCGGCATTACCTGTTAGCAGACTGATGCTGAGGACCAAGATGACTATGGGCACATAGCCAACTGCCCCCAGTGCAAAACCCTACAGGACATCAATGATGGACACCAGTAGTAGCCACAGACAAAACAGCTTTGCCTTCTGTTAACCTGGCAGAACATTAACCAAAGATGTTCTGTGTGTCCATGGGGAAGGAGAATGAAACAATAAAGCCCATACAAGCTGAAGCAAGTTGAGAGATGACTCGGGGCCAAGGAGGCAACAAGCCTCATGCCAGACTCATGCTCCAGGGTCTTGTGCTAATGCCCAGCTTTCTATCTGGTTGAGTGAGTCTGGCCTAGTAAATGGATTGCTTCCAGCTTTTCATGCAGTTTCATCTCTGTCCCTCATTAAGTAGCAAAAACATCCTGTTGGTAAAGGCTATGGTCAGTGGAGAAAGCTTCTCTGGGCTCTATTTGGGAATATAACTCATGGAAAAATGAAACTGCTGTTCCTAAAGTTCCACACGACTCTGAGATGCTGGTTATCAACTGATAGTAATAAAATAGGGCCTACTGTCCTCATGAAACTTCTGTGAAAGCAGTCAATACTATGTTAATTTTGTCGAGTTTAGATTTGAGGCCACAGGAGAATATACAACTTATCTCAAAGTCACTCAGCTAGAAAGTGACGAAATAAGGACTTGAACCCAGGTCTTTTATGTCTGGTTCCTTGCTGTTTCCAGTGTATCCTACTGTTACTGCTTCTGTCAGATTTCCTAGAATTCAGCCAAGACAAACCACTGGACTTGGAATTAGCAAGGCTGATAGCACCGAAACCACAGAAAGAACTTGAGAACAGTACGTGATGCTATGGGTGAGACAAACAAGACAAGTAACCAACTTCACATGAGAAGAGGTAGGAGGGGCTGCTTATTTCATTCATTCTTTTTAACGTAGAAATATTAACATCAGTAAGAAAGTCATCTAAAAACAAGTAAATATGTGGGCATATTAAACAAGAAAACAAAATCTATGCCTTAAAAAAAAATCTATACATTCATTGAAAAATATAATTAGACTCAGATGAAATCAATAGTCCTCCAAAAGATAATAGAATATAAAAACTACGTATTATAACCTCATATCCAGGGAAATGTGAGGTAGATAAGTATGGCTTTGAACTCATTTAATGGTTTTAGGGTGAAGCCTGACATCTGGTGGCCTCCCCAAATACTACAGGCTTATTTGAAAATGGAGATGTTTTTGATTGTTATGCTTGCACTACCAATTCTCCATATATGATTAGGACACATTTCAAAAAATCTGATCCCAGTTGTTAACAAATGTAAGGATTAACATGCTGCATATTTATTTCAGGAGTCAGATTATATTGATAATTGTAATCTGGGTTTAACCAGGAAGTTAAGAGTAAGGTCCTTTACCAACAATATCCTCAAAGTTTAAGACAAGGGTGTGCTTTATAGGTTCAGCTGTCACACAGTGAAACACTTTATCGGTTACTAAACTGCATGTTCGGAGAACGCAATGGCACCCCACTCCAGCACTCTTGCCTGGAGAATCCCATGGATGGAGGAGCCTGGTGGGCTGCAGTCCATGGAGTCGCGAAGTCGGACACGACTGAGCGACTTCACTTTCACTTTTCACTTTGATGCATTGGAGAAGGAAATGGCAACCCACTCCAGTGTTCTTGCCTGGAGAATCCCAGGGACGGCGGAGCCTGGTGGGCTGCCGCCTATGGGGTCGCACAAAGTCGGACACGACTGAAGCGACTTAGCAGCAGCAGCAGCAGCAAATTGCATGTTCACACGTTCCACTCCACGGTGCAAGGTGATATGATGATTCTAATGAGATTTCGGCATTGTCTTTCAGGTTCCTCCACCAGAAGGGTTGGTGCAATTGAACTCAGGTATTGCTACTAAGGCAAAGACGATGAGAAAAGCCTTGTAATGAAAGCATAGGCATTGCATAAAGGCCGGGGGAAGAGCCAAGTCGTATTTAAACAGAAATGTCAGGCCCTTCTGTACACGCAGGTGATATCAAACTCTGCTGCAAAGTACATTCTGGATTTAGCCAAGACATTTTCCTTGTCATTTTAGACCGATAACAACCCTTCTAATTTTCCTAGAAGATACTGTGTTCGGTACAGGAATTATTTTCAGCCTTTTAAATATTCTTCTGTGTTTGAAATGATACTTTTTCTATGAATCTTTCATAAAATTACATATCAGAAACATCGTATATTAAAAATCAGTAGATAAGGTTAAAAGCATATTTTTTTCAGAACAGACTACTGTGAGATATGTATATTTACCTTTGAAATCTACTAATTATACATAGGCAATTACTGAACATAGAAATTATCACAAAAGGTTTATATCTCAATGTGCTTGA
Source organism: Ovis aries (assembly GCF_016772045.2). NCBI lineage: Eukaryota > Metazoa > Chordata > Mammalia > Artiodactyla > Bovidae > Ovis > Ovis aries. Next base: position 13,552,668 of record NC_056066.1, read on the forward strand.
CTCTAAAACAGGGTGCACGCTTGTCCTCAGTTGCTCAGTCATGTCTGACTCTTTGAGACCAGTGGATTGTAGCCTACAGGCTCCTCAGTCTATGGGATTCTTCAGGCAAGAATACTGGTGTGGGTTGCCATTTCTTACTCCAGGGAAACTTTCTAACTCAGGAATCGAACCCTCATCTCCTGTGCCTCCTGAATTGGCAGGTGGATTTTATATTACTGAGCAAGCTGGCCCTAGAGGAAAAGTAACCAAGCATGCCTATTATAAAACAAATTGTGGCAGACAGTGACATCTTGTGGATAAAATGATCACAAATTTAACAAGGTTTCCTTAAATATGCTTAAAGTACAAGCAAAGTTTATAACATAAATGTATTAGGTTAACACTGTTTTTTGGGTTTTTTTAAAGTTGGTTATTTGGGATTGCTGCTGCTGCTGCTGCTGCTGCTACTGCTAAGTCACTTCAGTCGTGTCCAACTCTTCGCAACCCCAGGGACTGCAGCCTACCAGGCTCCTCCATCCATGGGATTTTCCAGGCAAGAGTACTGGAGTGGGGTGCCATTGCCTTCTCCTATTTGGGATTGGAACTACATAAATACACATAAATAATGGTTTTGGAGCTTAATACATATAAACAATGTTATTGGAGCTTAAATTCCAAAGCAAACACAAAATTTGATCTACCTTGCAAAGTGATTATGAAATGTGATTTACTTTCAAAAACCTTAATTATAGAGTCTTAGAGCTGAATGGCATTTGACAGAACTATTCGTAACCAACCACGTTACAGATGAGGAAACTGAGGTCCCAGGAGATTAGATAATTCCATAACAGTCGGGGCTGCATAATGATCATTTAAGGCTAGAAGAAATAGTTCAGATCCTTTTGGTCATGTGCTGCAACCTGATGACTATTACATCCTGAAGTACTCCGTAATTACAGAGTCAAAACCACACAGATAGCAGCACTTGTTCAGACATCAACATTTCAAAGGATATTGTTAAGAATATGGGTCCTTAGTCTTCTCTGATTTTGCATCTTGAGTAGCGAGATCACAGATTTCTGACCACTGTTACTACAGCTGATAAAAACTTCCATTTCTTATTCATTGGTGGTGAATAAGAGTGGAGATTGGAGGAGTTTAAAAGGAAAGACTGGATTTCATGAATTTTTAGTGAAGGGGTTTTTAACTGAGGCTTCATCTAATTAGAATGCACAGAGATTACTTTTGTTGCTTGCCCATTTGTTCTCCAATGACACTCACTCCCTGGGCTTTCCAGGTGGTGCAGCCATAAAGACTTCACCTGCCAAAACAGGAGACACGGTTTCGCTACCAGGGTTGGGAAGATCCCCTGGAGAAGAAAATGGCAATCCACTCCAGTATTCTTGCCTGGAGAATTCCATGAACAGAGGAGCCTGCTGGGCTATAGGCCATGGGGAAGCAAAGAGTTGGGTGCAACTGAGCCGACTGAATGTACGCATGCGTGTGCACGCACGCGCACACACACACACACACACACACACACACACACACACACCACCCACTTCCTACCCCACCAATGAAAGCAAAACAAGATTCCAAAGGAACTGGTCCACTGATCATCGACTGCTCCATTAGAACACTTGGAAACATTATAAACAGATACTGACATTTCTTTGCTGCCTCACTGAGAATCAGAAAATATTCACACATTCTAACAAGTCCTTGGATGCCCGAAAGACTGCACCCTCATGTTAACAAATCTCTTTTTTTCCCCCAAGCAGCATTTCAACAAGGGAAGTTCATTTCAACAAGTGAAGTTTTGTCCTGACTTGAACTTCATCAATCTAGAACATTTACTTTTACCAAGATTCTCAATGTCATCTTACTTGTCAGATTCAGTGGCTGAATCCCTTTGCAGTCTTGTTCTCAAGAGGAAACAACCCAATTCTAACAAGAAGAGATTCTTCAACTAGCAATGGCTTTTCTTGGATGACTTGTAGAATGGCTTGTAGTTTTCTACCTGAAAGATGTCCTAGGGCTGTGCGCCTACTAGGCAACCCACATTCAGTGATAGAACCGGGGCTGGGGGAAAGGCAAAGCCCAGCGTATTGTGTGACAGCTCTGATGGGTGCCACTCCCCTGGGTTATCCAAGACCCTGTTGACGCTGCATCTTAGTTCACCTGCCCACTTTGCCCAATCCTGCTTCTCCTCTCCTTTTTATGGTTGCGAATCCCAATATTTTGAAGATTATTTCTATTCACAGTTGAGAACAAAGAAAAAAACAGAGGAACCATTACAACCAGACTGAAGTCTGTCCCGTACCTGTCCACCTAGGGACCTGATCCTGCATACCCGGAGCAGCCACCCTCACCTCTGCAGGGTTAGGCTCCCCATGTGCTCTGAGTTCAGTCTAACTCCCATGCAGAGGGAGTTTACATACATTATTCAAGTGATTTAGCTTCTGGTCCATCTTACTACTTAGTACAGCTCTGATCTTTACACCCAATTCTAACAAGCACATTTGCTTTTCTTTCTCATCAGTCTATAGAATTCTCCAGGCAAGAATATTGGAGTGGGTAGCCATTCCCTTCTCCAGGGGATCTTCCCTACCCAGAGATGGATATGGGTCTCCTGCATAGAAGGCAGATTTTTTTTTTTTCTTTTAAAACCATCTGATTCACCAGGGAAGCCATTCTATGACAATTTTCTGACCTTACTGAACAAGGGCTATATTTAAGCCCCCTGATTTGTTCCTCTGTGACTAATCCCTGCCTGGACACATTTTGATACCCAGTTGCTTTAGAATTGTTAGAATTGTTTCTTGTTGCTGTTGTTTGGGACAGAAGCACAGGAGCTGAACCACACAACCTCACCAGACATTGCAGCTGCTGACTCTCTGGAGAATTTGTTATTGTGTGTCTCCAACTCTGAGTCCCCTTTGCCCTGAAGCAATTCCTGCTGGACTTCCTGGAGTTAATGATATTCCTAACTTGGAGGCTGACTGAAATCCTCCTATGAAATTTGCTTACAGTCGCTTTGTTCATCAGACCCTGCCAGACCCTGACAATCTGGCACCAGCTCTTCCTTCACTATTACTCCTTTCTTTTCTTCCCACCATTAAAAAGAAGACATGTTCTTCTTCTAATACACTCCAAGTGACTACTCCACACTTTGGCCCCTGCCCGTCTTTTAAAGGCCTTTTTTTTTCCCTCAATGCATTTTGCTTTGCCCTTAAGGCTTTGCTCATTGCTCAGATGGTGAAGAACTGGCCTGCAATGCAGGAGACTGGGTTTGATCCCTAAGTCAGAAAGATCCCCTGAAGAAGGCAGTGGCTACCCACAGCAGTATTCTTGCTGGGAGAGTTCCATGCACAGAGGCTGCAGTTCACGCGGTCACAATTAGACAAGACTGAGCTTTTGAACTGTGGTGTTGGAGAAGACTCTTGAGAGTCCCTTGGACTGCAAGGAGATCCAACCAGTCCATTCTGAAGGAGATCAGCCCTGGGATTTCTTTAGAAGGAATGATGCTAAAGCTGAAACTCCAGTACTTTGGCCACCTCATGCGAAGAGTTGACTCATAGGAAAAGACTCTGATGCTGGGAGAGATTGGGGGCAGGAGGAGAAGAGGGCAACAGAGGATGAGATGGCTGGATGGCATCACTGACTCGATGGACATGAGTCTGAGTGAACTCCGGGAGTTGGTGATGGACAGGGAGGCCTTGCGTGCTGCGATTCATGGGGTTGCAAAGAGTCGGACACGACTGAGCGAATGAACTGAACTGAACTGATCTGAGCAACACTAAGGGACATTAACATAGAGCAGCAGAGACCTCTACTGGCTATTCAGGTCAACATCCTAAAATGCTCAGTTAATATTAAATGTTGACTTTCTTTACTTCTCTGTTGGTCGGTAATGGTGGTTATTATGCTTGAAGCCACAGTGAACACAAGCCTAGATTTATGTATATCTTATGGGAACCAAAGATTTGACTCAGAGTACTGAGCTGCAGGAATGATAATCCACAGGAAAGCAGAGGAAATTAAAGAATGGGCAGATCACAGATAAACTGACAGCTTCCAAACCACACAGGCGAAGCCACTGTGACTCCGTATGGACAATTCACGAAGGGGAGATGATTCCAGCATAAGGTGCCATCAAGTGAGAAAGTGGATTTACCCTTGAATATCATGAAGGCTTATCTGATTTCCCTATTTTTGATGCAACAAAATTTGAACTATGAATAATGTTTATTATCAATGAAACTTTTGATGCGTGGAAGGTCGTTATGCATAGTTAATAAAAATTTCATGAGTAAAACATTTTTCTGCTAATAAAACTACTTGGATATTCTAGTAAGCTAAGTTATTTGAGAGTTGAAATAGGTAGAAAATGTTTCTTGGATTCTTGGATAAATCTGACTTCAATAGAAACTGAAAGAGAGAGAGAGAAAGTTGTGTTTCCAAAACTCAAAGAGTGGAGAGTACTTAACACACGCTGAGTGACATCTTCAAGATTCATAGTGAATTGAAAGTTGGTTAGTTTGAAGTTGAAATTTTCAAAATTTTTGTGGGAAGATTTTGCGTATGATTGATTATTTCGTGTAGTACTCCATACTAAACCTTGAGTAATCTCAGTCAGCTTTCTCTTCTTAATAGCTCATTTCTGGCAAATTACTTCTTCAAAAGCTTCTTTATGGATCCTTATGGATGCCTTGAATTAGAGAACAGCTGTTCCTGAATCTTAATCTACTGCTGATATGTGTTTCTATTTAGTCTGTCTACATATAACTTACTGAAAATGTAAAGCCCTATTTCATTACTAGCTGGTTAGTGACAAAATTAACATCTGAGCAGATATTACAGGAATTAGGCCACTCCATCACTGCACATGACCAGTGCTTACTGTATAATGGAAGATGATTCAGAATGACATGTGCTAAGAGAAAGGCTTGCTTTTTAGGGCCTGTCACTACTACCATAGCGGTTGGCATTAGCATGATTCTAAAAAGCATTTTTATCAAGGGGTAGATAGTATCCCAGCTCCGTCTCTTACCTTCTGGGTGGTAGGTTAATAGTCATGCTAATTTTAGTGTACCTTAGGAATTATGGATATTAAATGACCCAAGGTTGGCAGGGCATGGAAATAAGAGGAGTATTTATCCGCAGCCGATAAAGTAATATTTAAAAGAGTAGATGTGAATGCTTACCATAAATCAGTTGGGTTTAATATAAGATGGGGAGGCACAAATGTCACTTTTATTTTGGCCAAGACATAAAAATGTTGTATTTACCTGAATAATAACTATGATTTTAAAGACAAGATCAGGGACTTCCGTAATGGCCCAGTGGCTAGGACTCTGCACTCCCAATGCAGGGGGCCCAGATTTGATCCCTGGTCAGGGAACTAGACCCCACATGCCACAAGCAAGAGCTCCCACGCTGCAACTAAGAAAGATCCCATGTGCCACAGCAAAGACTGAAGCTTCCGAGTGCTGCAATGAAGACCCGGCACAGCCAAATAAATAACTAAACTAAAAAAGTACCTTTTAAAATTAAAATATAAGATCAGAGTTGTTCATGTTGCATTGCTGTTTGGAGCAAAAATCTCAAGCTAGTTTTTAAATTGTACTGACAGCAAAAGTAAAATCTGTCCAAAGATATGTCGAGGCCTATAAAGTAAGGGGAAATGGCTAAAAGTTATAGCACTAAATAACGATAAGTATCAAAGGAGCTATTTTGAGTGTCTGTCATGCTCTTTACCCTTGTGTCTTCTTGGTGACTCAGGCCATAAAGAATCTGCCGTCAGTGCTGGAGACCCAGTTCAATCCCTCGGTCAGGAGGATCCCCTGGGGGAGCGCATGGCAACCCACTCTAGTATTCTTGCCTGAAGAATCCCGTGGATAGAGGAACCTGGTGGGCTGCAGTCCATAGGGTCACAAAGATTTGGACATGACTGAGAGACTAATAATTTCACTTTTTTTTTCTTCATGAATGTGGAATAATTTAAGTGATACTACTGGTCTGTTTCAAAGAAAAATGATAGCAAAAATCTCATGAGAATAGTTTTCATAAAGCAAATGTATTAATAACAACACTCATTTTCATGTAACTTTATCATCTTGAAAGCAGTTCCGCCAGAAATATCATACTCTAACCATGCAACAGTCTATGAGTTTTCCAAAGCAAAATTACTTCCCATGCAATTCAGGGAAAACATTATAACTAGGACTGGAGTTTACTAACTTCTGCTCTGTCTCTTTTTGCCACACTACAATGCTTCATTCCACAGAAAAATAGTCATGTATTGCTATCAGACAGAGGACCATGGCCCCTGCGAAACAGTTCCTCTAGTCTATCTAGGGGTAGGATTATGCAAACTACTCCACGGGCCGATCAGCAAACACCCCTTGACTCTCTTGGTTAAATTTACTTTAGTATCAATATCAGAGTAAGGGCTTTTCAGGTGGCACCAGTGGTAAAGAATACACCTCCCAATGCAGAAGATGATGGGTCAGGAAGATCCTCTGGATAAGGAAATGGCAATCCACTCTAGAATTCTTGACTAGGAAATCCCATGCTTAGAGGAGCCTGGGGGGATACAGTCCATGGGGTCGCAAAGAGCTGGACGTGACGGAGCATGCGTGCACCTAAGTAAACATGTAGCAACAACTCTGGAGCTATAAATGGGAAAGCACAGAACTGCCAACAGGAGGCAAAACCAGGGATAATTGTTTCTATATTGACTGGAAATATACTCACTTTGACACCTTCCTGATCGTGTCAGGATGAGGATTTGCCGCTGAACTTGGGATTGACTAGTCACTGGATGATTTTCAGCAGCTCTATTCCCATCAGTAGATTATTTCCTGGCGTGCCAATATTTATTCTGTTGCTGGAGGAATTTCTTGTAGCTAGTTGTCTCCGTTTGATGCTTATCGTGAAGGATTTGGGCCAGCCTTATACTTGCAGGGTTCAGGAGAGTAACTTTCATCTTTCTGCTCGCAGACAAGCCATCACAGGACACATCCAGGACTTGGTTTCTGTTCTTCACGCTGTCTCGTTTTTGGCAGTTGAGATATAACCTGCAAGGGAAACTCAAAAGATTATTTGAAGACATCAGTGTTCTCTAGTATTGAGGTATTTACTGTTTAAACATCACAATCCTGGGAAAGAGTTGACTGTCACACTTTGATGTGCGTAACCCCTTCCATGCTGAATGTTAACATACTGAAGAAGACTCCACACAACGTTAACTGGTCACAAGACTTTGGAAAATAAGGACAGAATACGGTCAAGGTGTCTAATTTGTGGATCCTGGGCTACTCCAGAGCCAGGACTTGAACTGATGAATCATGAAACCAGGTGCTCTTCACCAATATATATCAAGAGAATATTGAACTGTTATCACCACGATATAGCTATGATAGACTCAGGACCAAAAATATTTGGATGTTGTTTGGTCTCAGTTATTTATTAAATATATGACCTCCAAGCCTCAGCTTGTTGCTGTTGTTTAATTGCGAAGTGTGTCCAACTCTTTGAGATCCCACTGTAGCCCACCAGGCTTCTCTGTCCATGGGATTTCCCAGGCAAGCATACTGGAGTGGGTTGCCATTTCCTCCTCCAGAACCTCAGCTTAAGTATCTGTAAACCCAAGTAGAACGCCACTATCATAAATCTCAATAGTCTTACATTGCATTTATGAAGAAAAGACTAAACCACTGCGAATATTCTAAAGGTCCAGTTGCCAATAGAAAGATACGGTGAGAGAAACAGATTTAAAAGCCATCTATATTAGTTTTCTCACTTCCTCAAAATATAGTAAATTTTAGAGATACTATTATATTTCAATATTCGTTAACTTAAAAAAATTCAGGTGTCGTACTATTTTAGGAGTTAGTTTATGGGGGAGGAAGAATCTTATACTAGAATGGGTATCTCCTTTTCAAAGTTACCCTGTAAGAACCTAAACTTTCTGTTTTTTCAATTTCTTCATCTATAAAATAGGCATGATAACATTTGTTTCAAATAACATCACGAGATAGAATTTAATAAATCTGTTCACTCATACTCTGTAGTGACTGCTTTTTCAGTGGCAGTCTTTCTACTGATAGTTTATAGAACAAATTCCATCCTAATAGTTCAAGATCATATGAAAAGAGAGATTGATTAAATACATAAATATACCAAGGATAATGATATCAGGTAACTTATTGTCCATAGAGGGGATTACAAATGTAGAAAACAGGAAAATGAAAATATATGTGGGAGTTTGGCTAAGAGTTGAAATAACAGTATGATCTTATACTTTTATTATATAGATAGATAAAAGAAATAAATATAATTTAAACATGTACATTTATATATATACGTGTGTGTGCGTCTATGGTATTTGTGTATATGTGGAATATGGAGAAAAGACATAAATAGCAATACACTAGTTATTTGTATGCTAGAAGGCTAATAAATATCTTTTCCAAGCTCAAATTCTGGACCACCTTTGAGGAACAAGGATGTTTAACAAAGGGAAATTAATATATCACCTTTATTATTGACAAAGTATTTAAGAACCTGGCTTATTATGTGACAACAGTGGGCTTCTGAATATAGTAACACACCAAAGAGGTGGGTTTTCCCTACCCAGTCATATACTGAACTGGTGCCCTAAGACTTGCTAGCTTCTCATTGCTGGGTAGTGAGGAGACTACAGCTGTGCTTTCTGAGAGTCAGTTCAGTTCAGTTCAGTCACTCAGTCGTGTCCTACTCTTGGCAACCCCATGAATCGCAGCACGCCAGGCCTCCCTGTCCATCACCAACTCCTTGAGTTCACTCAGACTTGCGTACAGGTATGTCCCAAAGAGAAAAGGAAAAGAGGACAGGTTAGACATCACCACTCCTTGTCCCAAACTCACTGATCAAGTAAGTCATTCTAAGAAAAGGCCAGAACTGTTAACCTCATAGGCAAAACAGCACATTATGAACCTAGGAAGCAGAAAGGAGTTGAGTATATGCAGAGTAGAAAAATCACTGAAAATAGTGCTAGGTGAAATGAAGGCAGACCACACATCATAAACTCATTGTTAAAGCAAGTTAGAGAAACACTATCAATGACTTCAGTTTCTAGTACAGCCCAATAAATTTTGAAATTCTGACATATAAATTGGAGAAATTTAATAGACCCTTAATGTGAAAAAAAATCAATATATATGCAAAGATGGGCAACAGTTGGAGCTTGAAAGAAGAGACAATCCAATGTATTTAACAGTGTTTTAAATTCTTTCAAATATATATATATATGTACATTGTATATACATATATATTTTATTTGCTGAAATTTGTTATAAAAATCTTAATTAAAATACATGCGATTAAAGAAACCATTCTAAAGAACATTGATAGATGCCCTAGAATTCAGAATGATAATTTCAAGAAAAATCTGGCCTGTTGACTGATTCTGCCAATACTTAAAGTAGCATCATGCACCATGCACGTAGTAGCTGTTTTCTGAATTTTAAGCTGTCTCTCTGGTAACGTAAACATTTCAACAAAGTTTTCCTTGCAAACACAAAACTTGCTGGATAAAGTAAAATATATATTCAACGTGAATATATGGAACACTCCATATAAGACGGTTGTGGTGGTTTAGCTATTAAGTCGTGTCCGACTCTTGTGACCCCATGGACTGTAGCCCACCAGGCTCCTCTGTCCATGAGATTTTCCAGGCAAGAATACTGGAGTGGGTTGCCATTTCCTTCTCCAGGGGATCTTTCCGATCCAGGAAACAAACCTGGGTCTCTGGCATTGCAAGCAGATTCTTTCCCAACTGAGCTACAAGGGAAGCCCCTATATACGATAGTAAACAAGAAATAAAGGTAAAAAGAAAACCAAATAAAACCTTCTTATGTGTTGAAAATTTCCTTTCATTTAATTTTGATGACAATGAATAAAAGTGTATTCAAAGTTAAAAAAAAAACAAACACTCAGGTCAATTTTTCCCCCTAATATTCTTTCTGCTGCTCTTGGCAGAGTCTCCCATATGTAACCAAGAGCATATTCTTGATTGAAAATGTCTCAGGCTTCTTTCTGAGTTGGAACTAAAAGAATTTGCATGTGAATCGTTTGGAGGTACTAATGCAATCCTGCAGAAGACCTTTTTATAACTATATCTTTCCCTGACTTTCATGGAATAAAGAAAGTTATAAAAATCACATTCCAATGAAATCAATGAATTATTTTTCAAGCAGCCATTTACCATTGAAAAGATCTTCTTTCTTAGTCGAACCTAATAATCATTCTTTTTCATCTCCTTTCTTACTTTCCCTATGAGTCTATGCATTTCGACTGTCAGGCATGGCTGAGGTTAGGAGAGACAGAAAGAAACTACCAGGAATAAATCTTGGTTCCTTTAAATGCTTGCAATTTTCTCTTTCAAAATCTAGAGTGTGCCTTATCAAAAGAAAGGGGTTTTGGATTTTCCCTTCACATTTATATAAATCATTCATAATAATTCTTTGCTGAGAATAAACACTCCCTATTGTGGGTCATGGGTGCATCTATATGTTTAACGTGCGTCATTTACTTCAAATTCAATGCATGTATTTTATTCTTTAGGGAGTCTATATTAGTACTTTCTCTTGAAAAATATTGTTCTTGGATGTTTAAATTTAAGTAAAATTTTGCCCCTTTGAAAATGCACACTTATTGTTCCCCAAGTTATATGCTGAAATTTAGAAAGCTAATAGCTACTGCTCCTTAATTTATTAATTAAATGACTAAGCATTTTGTGATCAGTGTCTTTTGGCAATACTAGAGTGTGTAAAATCCTCCACCCCCCAAATTTTTGCAGATATGGCTTCTTCACATAAATGCCCTGTGCATATTTTATCAAATATACCATTTTGACTATTTTAACTTTCTATTTCACTACCAATAAGAATAAACCAAATAATGAACTAAACCTGGAACTGAGGCAGAACCTTCTCTTGTTTTGTACCCTCTTCAAACCTATCAGCCTCTGAGTTACTTAGAAAAAGAATCAGTATAAACAATATTTGATGTGTGATATGTTCTGTCTCCAAAATATGCAGAGATTCACAAGGTGCTATGTATTTTTCCTAGTGACAGGGGATGTGAGTAGCTATTATTTAAATGTCTATTATCTTAGCAGTGATATCCTGACCAAATTCAAACCACTGGATGCTTAAACGTTTCATTAACTGACTAGAGTTTGAATTTCTGTGATGTTTACCTACTGCTTTCTGGTATATACCTGCTATGTTAAGTCCTCTAGGATACTCATCAATTTCTGCTCATCAAGTCCAATATGATGTTATGGGCAGAATGGCTCAGTGTAATATTCCTTAAAATGTTAAGATGCTCAAAGTCCTCAAGACTGTTGACACATTATGACAGAGTGTGCAAGAGTTAACACAGCTACAGGGGAAGAGAGTTAATTCACATTGCTTGTAAAGGAAGTTTTGTTCTTTTCTGCAGGTTTGAATAAATAACTCATTCACCAGATCAATGGCATATGACACAACACAGGCTGTATTGATCGGCATTAGTAATGAACCACAATGAGAGCAATTGCCTGTACTGGCTTCAGTAGCTCACCATCCTTTGCCATGTTCTGACATTGTCCCCAGGGTCTAGACAGGTATATTAAATGGGGAAATTATGAGCATTACCACCCCAGCTTCTGTAAATTCTTTCCTGGTAGTGCTGATATCCCTGGTGCACATAACTAAGTCTTCTGAGTTATAATATTGCTTCTATTTTGAATGGGGTGAGTGGAAGGCTTTTTCATGGGATTTCACTTGGCCATATTAAAATTATGGTTCTTATTCCATTGGCTACAGAATCATAATATGGGTTCTTCCAGATGCTGCTTGTCTGTCCCAATTAAATGTTTGAGTCAGGAGGAAATAACCATATGTAGGTCTATGGATTTAGTGGACTCATTGTGAGAGAGATTTTGGCCAAGTTCTATTTATCATCTCCCTTAGCTAGTCTTAGAAAATCATGAAGATATTTTTGATGACTTTTTTTTCATCTCAGATCATATGTTTAATATACCTCAAAAGTTGGAGTATTTTCATTTTCCCATGTCATGGTTATTTTGCAAATGGCTCACACCCTATTTGTGAAAGATCAAAAGGGTATTTAACAATGATATTGTAATGACCTTCATAATGGTAACTGGCTTGCTCTTTAATCAATGAGCTATATAAATCTGTGAATAAATTAGATATGGGTATTGGTTGAAAAATGCTAACCTTTCATTGCAACAGCGGATATAAGCCTTTTCCTCACCAAGTCTTGAGTTTTAAAATTGGACACATTAAGAGGCTCTGTAGTCTACTGTCCATTTATTGCATGCCTAACAGCATCCTGATGTATTTAGCATTCACCATAGGTCTTCATCAATTCTTCCCAGATGGCACAGTCAGTAAGGGATTTGCCTGCCAATGCAGGAGACACAAGAGATGCAAATTCAATCCCTTGGTCAGGAATATCCCCTGGAGGAAGAAATGGCAACCCACTCCAGTATTCTTGCCTGGAAAATTCCATGGACAGAGGAGTCTGGTTGGCTATAGTCCCATGATCCCAGAGTCAGACTCAATTGAGCAACTGAGCATTCACAGACCTTTATAGATCAAGATTCCCTGGTTACAAATCATGTCTTTCTGATCATAATGATACCTATGCCTGCTTTGCCTCTGATAGTTAATTGTTATCTTATCCCTGCCATGCTAGCATCTTATCATCTGCATTTAGATGATGAAGCCCAGCTCTATGCAACATTTCAACTGTCAACTCCAACACTCGAAGACGGTGGAAAGAAAGCAGTCTTGGTCCTCCAAAGGAACATAATCACACAGTGCGTTTAAGGTCTAAGGTGAAGATCATTCTAACATGTCCACTTTCCTGAACTCTTTAATTCCTTCCCATGAAATATTATGCTAAGGAAGTTCTTAGCATAAGGAAGTTCAAGGCATCTTCACTTTATTTATCTTAGGTCTTCACCATGTTCAAGATTTAAGAAACCACAATTAACTAGTCAAATGTGAATTGTCTCAGCAAGTTCTGGTAAAAATCCTAGATCTGAATCTGGAGACATGTGTGAACATACCGTTTTAATGAATTCTTGCTTATTTAGGATGTTAGAACTGTACATTTGATATTATGCTATGAAAATGGCATTTTACCTCTGTGGTCCTCCTTCCCCAATCCTACAATGCTAGTTTAATCATGAGAAAACCAGCAGACACATTTGAGTTGGAGGGGCAATCTCTACAACATATGACCAATACCCCTCAAATATCAAAATCATCAAAATAAAAAAATCTAAGAAACTGTCGCAGTCAATAGAAACCTAAAAAAAAGATATGAGGACCAGTTAAAAATACTGTTTAGTATCAACCTTCATGGATAACTCAGAAGCTGGAAGAAATGATAAAACTCAGCCGAAAGAAAATACCACGGGTGACATAAGTTTTGAGAGCACTGCTGCGATTTATATTCAAGCCTTTGTGATGGGCTGGGGGTGGGGGGAAAGATGAGAAATGGCAGTATGGGAGTCAGAAGTTCCCTGATCTTGTGAAAAGGCCAGTCCTCTAGGGACTAGATGATGCACGTAATCAGAACAGCACCATGGTTCTGTGAGAAGATATCAAAACCAGTTTCCTGACCAGAACCCAGGACATACAGAGAAAAGCCAAGCATCAGACTGTAAGCCAGGGGCACAGTTCTAAAAGTAGACTCTTGGAAACTTGAGCTTACTGCAGGAGGCGTGGCAAAAAAATAAGAATAGAAAAAAATCAGGAGAGAGTATGTGTGTGTGTGCACGTAAAGGCGAGTAGAATATGTGTTTCTGAAAATTATAATAAAGCCCAAGATAGAAAATTAGTATGATAAATGAGCTATCTTAGACCTAAAATAATACAGTGTTATGTTTTTCATTAAAAAGAGAGAGATTTTTCCCATTAAGAACAAAGCTTTACATTAAATAAATATTTTTCTTTCCATAATAATTGACTTATTGTTTCACATGCTGCATGCTTACACAGCATTCAGTTTAACATTTTTTTTTCCATTGAGGAAGGATACAATTTCTTCTTCTTGAGTATAATCAAGAGAATGAGGACAGTATTTCTGGAAGGTCTGGATACACTGCCTTCCTGCTTCATTCTGACATAGACATCTGACAAGGCGGAGAAATCCCCTCATTAGGAACAAAAGAGGAAGCTTGACGTGTTATGTGATGGCAACATTATGTGCTTATTAAACAGCATGTCACAAAAATAATGATCCGATAGTTTTCTAAGATCATGAAATTCCTTTTCTCTGCATTTCTTGCAAACAGAGAAAATGAATGATTTTTTTTCTCCCCAGCTAGTGTGTTTGTGACTGATCATACAGCTCAGGAACCCACAGTGTAAAAGCAATCAGTTACTTAGAAGATTTTATAAATTAAGCCTTTTGTGCCTTGGAGCCTATACGACCTAGGTCCCTTACAGAGCAAGTTAAAATACAAAGAAAGCTAACACCGGCTTTTGCAAGTGAGGCTTCACTGAACATTCTATTTTCTTCTGTGAACTACATACATCTGGGAGCGTGGACCTGAGATAGCAGGTCTTCACAAAGAACGGCACCAAGTAGCAGGATCTCTTTTATTTTATTATCGTGGCCCCGGTTCCAAGTGCATGGTTTCAAATAATAGGAGCAAATAGCCCCCTTCCCTGAGTACAGTGAATAAAATTACCTAACAATCAATGAGCACAGTTCTCAGAGGATCTTGGAGGGGTAGCTGTTTATGTTTATAGAATTATCTCGATAGTCCCAATATGATACTTTTAAAGCAAGAGTTGCGTTTATTCTCTTGACCCTTTGACGATTTTTCAAAGGCTAGGGATACTAGTCTCTCACTAAGTAATCTCCTTTTGTTCGCTTTCAGTATTCTTGTATCATCACGTAAATGTTTTATCATACCAAAAGAATATAGCTGGATTTACTTTACTCAATCTGAGAATGTCTTTTCCTTAATGCAGGAAGTTTAACCCGTCACAAATATTTTGAATAATCTTATGTCTGTATTTGCGTGCTTGCCAAGTCTCTTCAGTCATGTCTGACTCTTGCCAACCCCTGGACTGTAGCCTGCCAGACTCCTCTATCCATGGGATTCTCCGGGCATGAATATTAGAGTGGGTTGCCTTGCCCTACTCCAAGAGATCCTCCCAATCCAGGGATCGAACATGCGTCTTTTGTCTCCTGCGTTGGCAAGTGGGTTCTTTACCGCTAGCGCCACCTGGGAAGCCCATGTTTGTACTTATTCCTTGTCAATTAAATTTTTTTTTTACTTAAGATAATTTATAAACCTTCAAATATGAAACAGAATATTAATAGAAAATGTCCTTAGTTGCTTAGTCATGTCTGACTCTTTGTGACCCCATGGATTGCAGCTCACCAGGCTCCTCGGTCCATGGGATTTTCCAGGAAAGAATACTAGAGTGAGTTGCCATTTCCTCCTCCATAATAGCAAATAGTTCACAGCAATATTATGAGTATTAAATGAATAGACATAAATAAAGAACATAAACAACAGCAAAGAACATATACCTGTCAGATAAAAAAGAAATTTCCCCCTTCACTCTCCTTTAGTGTTTGGGTGTATTAATATCAAACCTTATTTTTATTGTTATAATGGTCACAATTAAAGCTTAACCAAACATATTTTAACATTTTTTTCAAGCACCATAATGAAATAATGAGTATATACAAACTTCCTTATTTGAACAAGCCAGGATATTTGAATATCATTTGCTTCAACTTTCATTAACTGTTGTTTAAATACATGAAATTCTAGTGGCAGGCTAATTTTTGAATCAGAAGGCAATTCTTTCTGAATGCTATCAGTAATTTTCACTTTTACATTACAAATACATTTTAAGATTTAATGATTAACCTTACTATGTATTGACTCTCATGTTTCTTAAACCCTAATTCTTCTCCTTTCTTATATTTTATTTTGCTGCTGTGGCTCTTTGATACTTTTATTTGATAGCTTTTTTGGTGTCATTTTTTTTAAAATTTTTTTTTAAATTTTAAAATCTTTAATTCTTACATGCGTTCCCAAACATGACCCCCCCTCCCACCTCCCTCCCCACAACATCTCTCTGGGTCATCCCCATGCACCAGCCCCAAGCATGCTGCACCCTACGTCAGACATGGATTGGCGATTCAATTCTTACATGATAGTATACATGTTAGAATTCCCATTCTCCCAAATCATCCCACCCTCTCCCTCTCCCTCTGAGTCCAAAAGTCCGTTATACACATCTATGTCTTTTTTTCTGTCTTGCATACAGGGTCGTCATTGCCATCTTCCTAAATTCTATATATATGTGTTAGTATACTGTATTGGTGTTTTTCTTTCTGGCTTACTTCACTCTGTATAATTGGCTCCAGTTTCATCCATCTCATCAGAGCTGATTCAAATGAATTCTTTTTTATGGCTGAGTAATACTCCATTGTGTATATATACCACAGCTTTCTTATCCATTCATCTGCTGATGGACATCTAGGTTGTTTCCATGTCCTGGCTATTATAAACAGTGCTGCGATGAACATTGGGGTACATGTGTCTCTTTCAATTCTGGTTTCCTCGGTGTGTATGCCCAGAAGTGGGATTGCTGGGTCATAAGGGAGTTCTATTTGCAATTTTTTAAGGAATCTCCGCACTGTTCTCCATAGTGGCTGTACTAGTTTGCATTCCCACTAACAGTGTAGGAGGGTTCCCTTTTCTCCACACCCTCTCCAGCATTTATTGCTTGCAGATTTTTGGATCGCAGCCATTCTGACTGGTGTGAAGTGGTACCTCATTGTGGTTTTGATTTGCATTTCTCTAATAATGAGTGATGTTGAGCATCTTTTCATGTGTTTGTTAGCCATCCGTATGTCTTCTTTGGAGAAATGTCTATTTAGTTCTTTGGCCCATTTTTTAATTGGGTCGTTTATTTTTCTGGAGTTGAGCTGCATAAGTTGCTTGTATATTTTTGAGATTAGTTGTTTGTCAGTTGCTTCATTTGCTATTATTTTCTCCCATTCAGAAGGCTGTCTTTTCACCTTGCTTATAGTTTCCTTTGTTGTGCAGAAGCTTTTAATTTTAATTAGATCCCATTTGTTTATTTTTGCTTTTATTTCCAGAATTCTGGGAGGTGGATCATAGAGGATCCTGCTGTGATTTATTTCTGAGAGTGTTTTGCCTATATTCTCCTCTAGGAGTTTTATAGTTTCTGATCTTACATTTAGATCTTTAATCCATTTTGAGTTTATTTTTGTGTACGGTGTTAGAAAGTGATCTAGTTTCATTCTTTTACAAGTGGTTGACCAGTTTTCCCAGCACCACTTGTTAAAGAGATTGTCTTTCCTCCATTGTATATTCTTGCCTCCTTTGTCAAAGATAAGGTGTCCATATGTGTGTGGATTTATCTCTGGGCTTTCTATTTTGTTCCATTGATCTATATGTCTGTCTTTGTGCCAGTACCATACTGTCTTGATGACTGTGGCTTTGTAGTAGAGCCTGAAGTCAGGCAAGTTGATTCCTCCCGTTCCATTCTTCTTTCTCAAGATTGCTTTGGCTATTCGAGGTTTTTTGTATTTCCATACAAATCTTGAAATTATTTGTTCTAGTTCTGTGAAAAATGTGGCTGGTAGCTTGATAGGGATTGCATTGAATTTGTAAATTGCTTTGGGTAGTATACTCATTTTCACTATATTGATTCTTCCGATCCGTGAACATGGTATATTTCTCCATCTATTAGTGTCCTCTTTGATTTCTTTCATCAGTGTTTTATAGTTTTCTATATATAGGTCTTTAGTTTCTTTAGGTAGATATATTCCTAAGTATTTTATTCTTTTCGTTGCAATGGTAAATGGAATTGTTTCCTTAATTTCTTTTTCTACTTTCTCATTATTCGTGTATAGGAATGCAAGGGATTTCTGTGTGTTGATTTTATATCCTGCAACTTTACTATATTCATTGATGATCTCTAGTAATTTTCTGGTGGAGTCTTTAGGGTTTTCCATGTAGAGGATCATGTCATCTGCAAACAGTGATAGTTTTACTTCTTCTTTTCCAATTTGGATTCCTTTTATTTCTTTTTCTGCTCTGATTGCTGTGGCCAAAACTTCCAGAACTATGTTGAATAGTAGCGGTGAAAGTGGACACCCTTGTCTTGTTCCTGACTTTAGGGGAAATGCTTTCAATTTTTCACCATTGAGGATAATGTTTGCTGTGGGTTTGTCATAGATAGCTTTTATTATGTTGAGGTATATTCCTTCTATTCCTGCTTTCTGTAGTTTTTATCATAAATGGATGTTGAATTTTGTCAAAGGCCTTCTCTGCATCTATTGAGATAATCATATGGTTTTTATTTTTCAATTTGTTAATGTGGTGAATTACATTGATTGATTTGAGGATATTGAAGAATCCTTGCATCCCTGGGATAAAGCCCACTTGGTCATGGTGTATGATCTTTTTAATGTGTTGTTGGATTCTGATTGCTAGAATTTTGTTGAGGATTTTTGCATCTATGTTCATCAGTGATATTGGCCTGTAGTTTTCTTTTTTTGTGACATCTTTGTCAGGTTTTGGTATTAGGGTGATGGTGGCCTCATAGAATGAGTTTGGAAGTTTACCTTCCTCTGCAATTTTCTGGAAGAGTTTGAGTAGGATAGGTGTTAGCTCTTCTCGAAATTTTTGGTAGAATTCAGCTGTGAAGCCGTCTGGACCTGGGCTTTTGTTTGCTGGAAGATTTCTGATTACCGTTTCAATTTCCGTGCTTGTGATGGGTCTGTTAAGATTTTCTATTTCTTCCTGGTTCAGTTTTGGAAAGTTGTACTTTTCTAAGAATTTGTCCATTTCTTCCACGTTGTCCATTTTATTGGCATACAACTGCTGATAGTAGTCTCTTATGATCCTTTGTATTTCTGTGTTGTCTGTTGTGATCTCTCCATTTTCATTTCTAATTTTATTGATTTGATTTTTCTCTTTGTTTCTTGATGAGTCTGGCTAATGGTTTGTCAATTTTATTTATCCTTTCAAAGAACCAGCTTTTGGCTTTGTTGATTTTTGCTATGGTCTCTTTTGTTTCTTTTGCATTTATTTCTGCCCTAATTTTTAAGATTTCTTTCCTTCTACTCACTCTGGGGTTCTCCAACTCTTCCTTTTCTAGTTGCTTTAGTTGCAGAGTTAGGTTGTTTATTTGACTTTTTCTTGTTTCTTGAGTTATGCCTGTATTGCTATGAACTTTCCTCTTAGCACTGCTTTTATAGTGTCCCACAGGTTTTGGGTTGTTGTGTTTTCATTTTCATTAGTTTCTATGCATATTTTGATTTCTTTTTTGATTTCTTCTGTGATTTGTTGGTTATTCAGAAGTGTGTTGTTCAACCTCCATATGTTGGAATTTTTAATAATTTTTCTCCTGTAATTGAGATCTAATCTTAATGCATTATGGTCAGAAAAGATGCTTGGAATGATTTCGATTTTTTGAATTTATCAAGTTTAGATTTATGGCCCAGGATGTGATCTATCCTGGAGAAGGTTCCATGAGCACTTGAGAAAAAGGTGAAATTCATTGTTTTGGGGTGAAATGTCCTGTAGATATCAATTAGGTCTAACTGATCTAATGTATTGTTTAAAGTTTGCGTTTCTTTGTTAATTTTCTGTTTAGTTGATCTGTCCATAGGTGTGAGTGGGGTATTAAAGTCTCCCACTATTATTGTGTTATTGTTGATTTCCCCTTTCATACTTGTTAGCATTTGTCTTACATATTGCGGTGCTCCTATATTGGGTGCATATATATTTATAATTGTTATATCTTCTTCTTGGATTGTTCCTTTGATCATTATGTAGTGGCCTTCTTTGTCTCTTTTCACAGCCTTTGTTTTAAAGTCTATTTTATCGGATATGAGTATTGCCACTCCTGCTTTCTTTTGGTCTCTATTTGCGTGGTATATCTTTTCCAGCCCTTCACTTTCAGTCTGTATGTGTCCCTTGTTTTGAGGTGGGTCTCTTGTAAGCAGCATATAGAGGGGTCTTGTTTTTGTATCCATTCGGTCAGTCTTTGTCTTTTGGTTGGGACGTTCAACCCATTTACGTTTAAGGTGATTATTGATAAGTATGATCCCGTTACCATTTACTTTGTTGTTTTGGGTTCGGGTTTATACACCCTTTTCGTGTTTCCTTTCTAGAGAATATCCTTTAGAATTTGTTGGAGAGCTGGTTTGGTGGTGCTGAATTCTCTCAGCTTTTGCTTGTCTGTAAAGCTTTTGATTTCTCCTTCGTATCTGAATGAGATCTTTGCTGGGTACAGTAATCTGGGCTGTAGGTTATTGTCTTTCATCACTTTAAGTATGTCTTGCCATTCTCTCCTGGCCTGAAGAGTTTCTATTGAAAGATCAGCTGTTATCCTTATGGGAATCCCCTTGTGTGTTATTTGTTGTTTTTCCCTTGCTGCTTTTAATATTTGTTCTTTGTGTTTGATCTTTGTTAATTTGATTAATATGTGTCTTGGGGTGTTTCGCCTTGGGTTAATCCTATTTGGAACTCTCTGTGTTTCTTGGACTTGGGTGATTATTTCCTTCCCCATTTTAGGGAAGTTTTCAACTATTATCTCCTCAAGGATTTTCTCATGATCTTTCTTTCTGTCTTCTTCTTCTGGGACTCCTATAATTCGAATGTTGGAGCGTTTCATATTGTCCTGGAGGTCTCTGAGATTGTCCTCATTTCTTTTAATTCGTTTTTCTTGTTTCCTCTCTGATTCATTTATTTCTACCATTCTATCTTCTATTTCACTAATCCTATCTTCTGCCTCCATTATTCTACTAATCGTTGCCTCCAGAGTGTTTCTGATCTCATTTATTGCGTTATTCATTATATTTTGACTCTTTTTTATTTCTTCTAGGTCCTTGTTAAACCTTTCTTGCATCTTCTCAATCTTTGTCTCTAGCCTATTTATCTGTGATTCCATTTTGATTTCAAGATTTTGGATCATTTTCACTATCAATATTCAGAATTCCTTCTCCGGTAGATTCCCTACTTCTTCCTCTTTTGTTTGGTTTGGTGGGCAACTCTCCTGTTCCTTTACCTGCTGTGTATTCCTCTGTCTCTTCATCTTGGTTATATTGCTGCATTTGGGGTGGCCTTTTTATATTCTGGTAATTTGTGGAGTTCTCTTTATTATGGAGCTTCCTCACTTTGGGTGGGGTTCTATCAGTGGCTTGTCAAGGTTTCCTGGTTAGGGAGGCTTGTGTTGGAGTTTTGGTGGGTGGAGCTGGGTTTCTTCTCTCTGGAGTGCAGTGGAGTAACCCGTAATGGGTTACAAGACATCAAAGGTTTTGGGATAATTTTGAGCTGCCTGTATATTGAAGCTCAGGGGATTGTTTCTGTGTTGCTGGAGAATTTGCATGGTATGTCTTGTTTTGGAACTTGTTGGCCCTTGGGTGGAGCTTGGTTTCGGTGTAGGTATGAAGGCATTAGATGGGCTCCTATTGCTTAATGTTCCCTGAATTCAAGAGTTCTCTAATGTTTTCAGGCTTTGGATTTAAGCCTCCTGCTTCTGGTTTTCAGTTTTATTTTTACAGTAGCCTCTAGACTTCTCCATCTATACAGCACCGATGATAAGACATCTAGGTTAACGATGAAAAGTTTCTCCACATTGAGGGACACTCAGAGAGGTTCACTGGGTTATAAGGAGAAGAGATGGAGGAGGTAGTTAGAGGTAACTGGAATGAGATGCGGTGAGATCAAAAGAGAAGAGAGCAAACTAGCCAGTAGTCACTTCCTTATGTGCACTCTATAGTCTGGACCGCTCAGGGGTATTTACAGAGTTATACGGGGAAGAGGAGAGGGAGGAAGTGGACAGAGGTGACCAGGAGGATCAGAGAGAGGAATGAGTAGGAGAGAGACAAATCCTGCCAGTAACCTGTTCCTTAGGTGATCCCCACCGTCTGGAACACACAGAGATTCACAGAGTTGGATAGAGGAGAGATGGGGGGAAAAGAGACAGAGGCCACCTGGTGGAGAAAAAGGAGAGTCCAGAGGGGGAGAGAGTGGTCAAGCCAGTAATCTCGGTCTCAGGTAAACTGGGGTAGTGAAGTTTGGGTTTTTAAATGTACAAAATTGGCAATAAACACCTAAGAGCAAAGATTAAAAATCTAGAGTAGAGGTTGGATTTTCAAAGATACAATATTAAAGCGAAGCAGAAGGAAAAAGGAAGAAAGAAAAAAAAAGAAAGAAAAAGGATTATTAAAAAACAAACAAACAAACAGACAAACAATCAAAAAAAAAAAATCAACAACCATCCAAAGACTATATATGGTGTTTGCCTTAAAAAAAAAAAAAAAAGGTCTTTTTAAAAAAAAATAGTAATAATAGGTTATAGAAATAAAAATTAGAGGAGAAATAGAAGACTTAACAATTAAAAAAAAGTTAGAAAAAAAAAGCAAAAAAAAAAAAGGAATGCTTCTAAAAATATTAAAAATATATATATCTGGCCCTTTCTGGTGTTATGGGCCGTGTGGGATCACTTCCAAGGTGGTTCCCTCTGATTAACTTCTTCTGTTTGCTGGTTTTTAGGATCACTAGTTCAGTCGCGCTGTGGGGAGGGGGGATGCTGCAAACAAATAGCACTGTCGTGTGTACACAGTATCTCTGCCCCGCTTGACCTGTCCTTTCTCGCGGCGCACAAACCGCTCCGGCTCTACGATGCTCAGCCGGGAACCGTCTGGGGCCGGCCCTAGGCTGCGTGCATTTCCCCGGTCCAAGCCGCTCAGGTTCGGCACTCAGGCAGCCCTCAGAGGCACAAATGCGGCTGGGACTGCGCTTTGTGCCCTTCCCAGGTCCGAGTAGCTCAGGAGTTTGGCGAGCGCGGTCGCCGCGGCTTGTCACCTTTTCTGCCGCTGCTGCTCAGCTTTCTGGGTGGACCGCTGGCGCACCCCGTGAGGCAGACTGTGACTGTCCAGCACCCCCAGAAGTCTTAGCAAAGGAGCCTGCTTGCAGTTAGGTAAGTAAAGTCTCTCCGGGTCTGCAATTGCCCCTTTCCAGACCTTACGGCTCTGGCTGCCTGTCCCCGGCGGGGAATGGTCTGCAGCCGGCTTTTTCCGTTCCGTCCTTTGTTCTGTGCTGGGTCCTGGCGGTGTCTTATGTTCGAGCTTTTCGCGTAGTAGCTATCCCACAGTCTGGTTTGCTAGCCCAAGTTAGGTCGTTCTGGTTGCGCGTGGGGCGTTCCTGCCCGATTCTTACAAAGCTCTGCAGCCCGCGCCTCCCGCGCGTCCCTGCCCTGCCCCCACTTCCCAATGGCGGAGGCAGGCGTCTGTGCTGCTTTTCCGCTGGGGGAGTTACTGGTGGGCTTGTAATCTGTTGGTTTGAATTATTTATCTATTTTTCCTTCCTGTTATGTTGCCCTCTGTGTTTCCAAGGCTCGCCACAGACTTGGCAGGGAGAGTGTTTCCTGGTGTTTGGAAACCTCTCTTCTTAAAATTCCCTTCCCAGGACGGGCTTCCCTTCCCGGGACAGAGCTCCCTCCCCACCTCCTTTGTCTCCTTTTTCGTCTTTTATATTTTATCCTACCTGTTTTTGAAGACAAAGGTCTGCTTTTCTGGTTGCCTGATGTCCTCTGCCAGCCTACAGAATTTGTTTTGTGAAGTTTGCTCAGTGTTGAAATGTTCTTTTGAGGAATTTGTGAGGGAGAAAGTGGTCTTCCCATCCTATTCCTCCGCCATCTTTGGATAATGGTGTCATTTTTTAAATCTTTACATGTTTTATGATATCTTTGTCCTCATGTTTCCTTGATGATTTGGAGAGAGAAAATTTCTAACTTTAAATAATTTTTCCTTCAAATTAAAAAAAAATTGAATAACATTTTGTCAGCTTGATTCTCAATGAGAAATTTTCTGCTGCCTGTTCTGATTTTTTTTCCCCCTGTTTTGAGTTCATAAACTACAGTAATATATGCTTGGGTCAGCGCCTTTTCACTTACTTCTTCATTGCTGCTCAAAGGGCCACTTTAATCTCAAGACTTTTCTGTTTTACAGTTTGTAGAAATTCTTTTTCAATGAATTATTGATTTGGTCACAATTATTACTTCTCTCCCCACAATTCCGTACCCCCCATACAATCTATTATTACTCTTCTTTTCCTGGCAGTTTTGCTACACAGATGTTGAAACTGCTCTACCTTTTCTCCACGACTCTTTTCACTCATCAGTTGCTTCTCTTTCTCTCTCTCTTTTTTTTCCTATGTTCTGGGCAATTTCTTTGATGCTACCTTCAGTTCAGTACAGTCTGACTCTTTTCAACCCCATGGACTGTAGCATGCCAGGCCTCCCTATCTATCACCAACTCCCAGAGCTTACTCAAACTCATGTCCATTGAGTTGGTGATGCCATCCAACCATCTCATCCTCTGTCATTTCCATCTCCTCCTGCCTTCAATCTTTCCCAGCATCAGGGTCTTTTCCAGTGAGTCAGCTCTTCCCATCAGGTGTCCAAAGTATTGGAGTTTCAGTTTCAGCATCGGTCCTTCTAATGAATATGCAGGA
This sequence comes from Ovis aries, assembly GCF_016772045.2. Classification (NCBI taxonomy): domain Eukaryota; kingdom Metazoa; phylum Chordata; class Mammalia; order Artiodactyla; family Bovidae; genus Ovis; species Ovis aries. The sequence continues at coordinate 13,577,248 of NC_056066.1, forward strand.
CTGGTTTCCTATAGGATTGACAGGTTGGATCTCCTTGCAGTCTGAAGGACGCTCAAGAGTCTTTCCTAAGACCACAATTCAAAACCATCAATTCTTTGGCACCCAACTTTCTTTATAGTCCAACTCTCACCTCTATACATGACTACTGGAAAAACCATAGCTTTGACTAGATGGACCTTTGTCGGCAAAGTAATATCTCTACTTTTTAATATGCTATCTAGGTTGGTCACAGCTTTTCTTCCAAGGAGTAAGCGTCTTTTAATTTCATGGCTGCAGTCACCATCTGCAGTGATTTTGGAGCCCAAGAAAATAAAGTCTGTCACTGTTTCCATTGTTTTGCCATCTATTTGCCATGAAGTGATGGGACTGGATGCCATGATCTTAGTTTTTTGAATATTGCGCTTTAAGCCAGCTTCTTCACTCTCCTCTTTCACTTTCGTCAAGAGGCCCTTCAGATCCTCTTCATTTTCTGCCTTAAGGGATGCTACCTTGCAGAATGCTAATTCCATCTTCTTCCTTCTTTAGCTGTGCCCTTCAACAGAGAGCTGACTACTTCCTCCGCGGCTCTTGGGCTGAGTAGCTTGACTGTTTCTCCTTAATGGTGTTTCCGTGAGAGGCAAAAATTGAATTTGGGAAGTGCACAATTGCCAGTATAAAGAAACTTCACATTTATTGTGGAAATTTTTAGTGTATTTCATTAATAGCAAGGGTTGTCTTCGCTTTTCCCCCTCTCTTTACTGTTTCAGAGTTCTAGAATTTTCTCATCGGTTATCTCTTTTTATCTCCCATGCCCAGCCCTACTTTCCAGGGCTTCATCCTCCTACAGGTCTCCTATTCTGCTCAGAGTTAATTTTCAGTGCTTTTGTCTGAGGACAAACTCTATAGCCCTGGCTAGTAGGCCTTTCATTAATTACCCCATAACTATCCAATGACCAGTCTGATTCCTGGTACTTGCTTTCACTACAGCAGCCCTTTTCTCTGTGTGAGTCTGTTGTTTATACTTCTCTCGTTTCTCACTGAGGTCTCTCTCATCTGCTTTCTGTTGCCCATCTTAGGATGTGTGAATGGATCTTATTATTTTTCTTCTTCTTACAGTTCCATTATTGATTGACATGTTTTATTACATATATTTTAATGAGAATCTTAAAAGGGGAAGTAGACAGTTATGTTTCGTCTACTATGCTAAAGAGAAAGTTTGGCAGCATCTGACCAAGCAGGACTAGTTGAACCAAATTTCAATGACAACCTCCTTCTCCCCTGTTGTTTTCCATTAATGAAGCTACATGATCTAGAAAGGAGAGAATTGTGTCTCCTGTGCAGTGGCTCTGTGACTTAGTTCTGGACAGTGAGATGTAAGCAGAAATCTTGGGTGGGGAGGGTTGGCTGAAAGCCCCTTACATTTTCTGCCCCCTTCCTCCATTACATTTTCTTTCTTTCTCCTATCATCTAGCAGTCATTACAGGAAAAAGCATGGGAGGCTTCCCTGGTGGTCCAGTGGTTAAGAATCCACCTGCCAATGCAAGAGATATAGTTTTGATCCCCAGTCCAGGAACTAAGATCTCACATGCCTTGGGGCAACCAAGCCCATGTGCCACAACCACTGAGTTGGTACTCTAGAGCCCGTGCTCCACAATAACAGAAGCCACCACAGTGAGACGGCTGCACGCCGAAACTAGGTGATAGCCTCTGCTCACCACAACTAGAGTAAGCCCAACAAGAGCAAGGAAGATCCAGCACAGCCAAAAATAAATTAAAGGAAAGAAAAGGGAGTACCAGCAGCAGCGGATGTAATCCAACATTCTAAGGATGCTGGAACATAAAGATCTTGGTCTCTGACGGTACAGATGAAGAGCTCAACAAACATGAACTCTATTTTCCTCAGGTTTCTATTTAGCAGGAGGCAGCAATCGTATATTTTATTTTAAAGCTATTTGTCATCAGAAGAGCTGTGTGCAGGCTTCACCTTCAAATCTCACTCATTAATGTGCCAAGATACACAAGCCACTGTTTTGTTTACTTGTATTTGAAGGAACTGTTTGATTGTAGGCCACGGAAATCCAGTTTCTTGGACATTAAGGCAACAATGTATTGGCCCAGGTATCTAATATACAGCACTTCTATTAGGAGGGCAGAGGAGAGCTGCTGCTGCTGCTGCTAAGTCGCTTCAGTCGTGTTCGACTCTGTGCGACCCCATAGACGGCAGCCCACCAGGCTCCCCCATCCCTGGGATTCTCCAGGCAAGAACACTGGAGTGGGCTGCCATTTCCCTCTCCAGTGCCTGAAGGTGAAAAGTGAAAGTGAAGTCACTCAGTTGCGTCTGACTCTTAGCGACCCCATGGACTGTAGCCCATCAGGCTCCTCCATCCATGGGATTTTCCAGGCAAGAGTACTGGAGTAGGGTGCCATCTACAAGATCCTAAAACTGGACTTTGTGAGTGCTTGTACTCTATCTCTTTGCTCAGATACTCTCTGCAGGGAGATTTTATTCTCTGACTTTAGCTTTACTGTATGAAAGGACACGTGTTCTTGGACCGCTTTGCACTGACATATATGTACAGCTCGTGATCAAAGAGAAAAAGCACCTTCTTTTAATTATCTACGTTTGAAAGTCTCCAAGGAGCTTGCCCGCAAGGTCGGTTTGGGTCACAAGCCCTGCCCAGGAGATACTGTTCTTGTTTGTTACACAAGGCAAGCGGGTCAAGACATTCGGGGTCATAGACTGACCCTCGTGACCAGAAGGGCAGCATTCTGTGTTCACTATACTCATCTGCAGGGGGTGCAGGGGAGGTGAGATGGACAGACTCTGTGGAGTCAACACAATGGACAGATGGCTACGTTATATATTATTATTATTTTTCACCATAGGTATGATGATAACATGAATCTCATAGCACTTTTATGAAAGCTGAGTGTGGTTAACAATGGGGTGGGTTATTGAAATTTATAATGCAGTGCGATGCATGAGATTGTTATTCTAATATGAAAGTGAAAAGTGAAAGTGTTAGTTGCTCAGTCATGTCTGACTCTTTGCAACCCAATGGACTGTAGCCCACCAGGCTCCTCTGTCCATGGAATTCTCCAGGCATAAATATTGGAGCAGGTAGCCATTCCCTTCTTCAGAGGTTCCAGACCCAGGGATCTTACCTGTATTTAAAATATAGCAATTACCTTTTGTTACCACAAGATGATGGTAAAGTATAATTAGCTTATAAGGAGGCTGCATTTATACAGTTACTAAAAATAAGCCTAAAACTCAGTCAGTACTTTTTAAAGTGGCCTGAAGGAGCCAAAACGCAAAATGTAAAACAGTTTAAAGACAGGCTTACTTGTCCCTGGGAAATAACATGTTTTTCAGGTCTATTTTCTCAAATTCATTCATTCGCTCCTTCAAAAGCATTATGCTAGATATCCAAATTTTTCTTGTTTACTGAAAAAACTAGCATTCCAAGAATGCTTCTTGGAATAAGATAAAGAATGTGAATTACTGTTAAAAGCCCTAATAATCTATGGTATATTATAATATTACTTTAAATTTGTTATACATGTTCATACCATAACTTTCAGCTCAGTTCAGTTCAGTTCAGTCACTCAGTTGTGTCCGACTCTTTGCGACCCCATGAATCGCAGCACGCCAGGCCTCCCTGTCCATCACCAACTCTCAGAGTTCACTTAAACTCACATCCATCGAGTCGGTGATACCATCCAGCCATCTCATCCTCTGTCATCCCCTTTTCCTCCTGCCCCCAATCCCACCCAGCATCAGAGTCTTTTACAATGAGTCAGCTCTTTGCATGAGGTGGTCAAAGTACTGGAGTTTCAGCTTCAGCATCATTCCTTCCAAAGAACACCCAGGACGGATCTCCTTTAGAATGGACTGGTTGGATCTCCTGGAAGTCCAAGGGACTCTCAAGAGTCTTCTCCAACACCATAGTTCAAAAGAATCAGTTCTTCGGTGCTCAGCTTTCTTCACAGTCCAACTCTCACAGCCATATATGACCACTGGAAAAACCATAGCCTTGACTAGATGGACTTTTGTTGGCAAAGTAATGTCTCTGCTTTTGAATATGCTATCTAGGTTAGTCATAACTTTTCTTCCAAGGAGTAAGCCTCTTTTTAATTTCATGGCTGCAGTCACCATCTGCAGTGATTTTGGAGCCCCTCAAAATAAAGTCTGATACTGTTTCCACTGTTTCCCCATCTATTTCCCATGAAGTGATGGGACCAGATGCCATGATCCTCGTTTTCTGAATGCTGAGTTTTAAGCCAACTACACTCTCCTCTTTCACTTTCATCAAGAGGCTTTTAGCTCCTCTTCACTTTCTGCCATAAGGGTGGTGTCATCTGCATATCTGAGGTTATTAATATTTCTCCCAGCAATCTTGATTCCAGCTTGTGCTTCTTCCAGCCCAGCGTTTCTCATGATGTACTCTGCATGCAAGTTGAACAAGCAGGGTGACAATACACAGCCTTGACGTACTCCTTTTCTTATTTGGAACCAGTCTGTTGTTCCATGTCCAGATCCAACTGTTGCTTCCTGACCTGCATATATGTTTCTCAAGAGGCAGGTCAGGTGGTCTGGTATTCCCATCTCTTGAAGAATTTTCCACAGTTTATTGCGATCCACATAGTCAAAGGCTTTGGCATAGTCAATAAAGCAGAAATAGATGTTTTTCTGGAACTCTCTTGCTTTTTCCATGATCCAGCAGATGTTGGCAATTTGATCTCTGGTTCCTCTGCCTTTTCTAAAACCAGCTTGAACATCAGGAAGTTCACGGTTCACGTATTGCTGAAGCCTGGCTTGGAGAATTTTGAGCATTACTTTACTAGCATGTGAGATGAGTGCAATTGTGTGGTAGTTTGAGCATTCTTTGGCATTGCCTTTCTTTGGGATTGGAATGAAAACTGACCTTTTCCAGTCCTGTGGCCACTGCTGAGTTTTTCAAACTTGCTGGCATATTGAGTGCAGCACTTTCACAGCATCACCTGTCAGGATTTGAAATAGCTCAAGTGGAATTCCATCACCTCCACTAGCTTTGTTCATCACCAGATGGTCAATACCAAAATCAGATTGATTATATTCTTTGCAGCCAAAGATGGAGAAACTCTATACAGTCAGCAAAAACAAGACCGGGAGCTGACTGTGGCTCAGATCATGAGCTCCTTATTGCCAAATTCAGACTTAAATTGAAGAAAGTAGGGAAAACTGCTAAACCATTCAGCTATGACCTAAATCAAGTCTCTTATGATTATACAGTGGGTGAGAAATAGATTTAAGGGACTAGATCTGATAGATAGAGTGCCTGATGAACTATGGAATGAGGTTCGTGACACTGTACAGGAGACAGGGATCAAGACCATCCCCATGGAAAAGAAATGCAAAAAAGCAAAATGGCTGTCTGGGGAGGCCTTACAAATAGCTGTGAAAGAAGAGAAGTGAAAAGCAAAGGAGAAAAGGAAAGATATAAGCATCTGAATGCAGAGTTCCAAAGAATAGCAAGAAGAGATAAGAAAGCCTTCTTCAGTGATCAATGCAAAGAAATAGAGGAAAACAACAGAATGGGAAAGACTAAAGATCTCTTCAAGAAAATTATAGATACCAAGGGAACATTTCATGCAAAGATGAGTTCAATAAAGGACAGAAATGGTATGCACCTAATAGAAACAGAAGACATTAAGAAGAGGTGGCAAGAATACACAGAACTGTACAAAAAAGATCTTCACGACCAAGATAATCATGATGGTGTGATCAGTCACCTAGAGCCAGACATCCTGGAATGTGAAATCAAGTGGGCCTTAGAAAGCATCACCATAACTTTAAAGATGAGAAAACTGATATACCAGCTGACATAGGACATATATGAGTCCCAATTCATACTCAGGTAACTTGTTTCCAAGCCCTGAATGTAGTAATATAAACTCATGGAAACTCATTGAGTGTATGGGGTGTCTTTTTTAGTAGCTGTTGTAATTTAAGTCCTGGGACATTAATCAAAATATAATACACATTCAATACCTATTTTTAGAACTAATATATATTTTGTTTTATAAAAAATTCAATTTGGAGAATGCTGTTGTTTATCCACTTTTTATCTCTCTTATTTCTCACAGTACTCTTATAAGAAATATCTGGCAGTGGGTGAAGAAAAGTATGTCTGCCTTAAATGAAAAATTTCAAAATGGTGTCTTGCATTTAAATTCACTGAGAAAACAAAAATAGACTTTTGAATGTGAAAAAGTTTTATTGCAAAAAATAAGACAATTTATCAGTTGTTATCTTTGGAAGGAATGATGCTAAAGCTGAAACTCCAGTACTTTTGGCCACCTCATGCAAAGAGTTGACTCATTGGAAAAGACTCTGATGCTGGGAGGGATTGGGGGCAGGAGGAGAAGGGGACCACAGAGGATGAGATGGCTGGATGGCATCACTGACTTGATGGACGTGAGTCTGAATGAACTCCAGGAGTTGGGATGGACAGGGAGGCCTGGTGTGCTGCGATTCATGGGGTTACAAAGAGTCGGACACGACTGAGCGACTGATATGAGCTGAACTGAACTGGTAGCCAATATTTGACTTCTGAAATACTCAAGATGAACCTTAGTGCAAAGAAAGAGATTGGAAGACAGATAGTAAAATGCAGTAGGCCAACCTTCAACTAAAATGCAGGAAGTCAACCCCCAATTATGTGCAAATTATAGAGAGGGAAGACCTAAGTGGGAAGGAGAGTGGGAATTATAGGATATGAATTGGGAAAATCTTCCTGGAAAAAGTGGCACCTAGACAGAAGGACCAATAGAATTCAAAGGATTAAAAGAGACTTCAAGGCCACTCAGAACATTTATGAAGACTCAAGGGTAGCGGAAGCACAGTGCCTGTCAGAGAGTGGGTTATCATGAGGTCCAGAGATAGAAGTGAGGCTGGAAATGCAGTAGAATCCAGGTCAGGGAGGGATTTTTCTGCTATGATTTCAGCCATAAAGAGAATCCCTCTGAAGACTTCAAACAGGGGAGAAATGTAATCAAATGTATTTTTCAGAAAGGCAGCTTTAGTGGTGGTTTGGAGAACAAAATTGAAGGAAATTGATGGAGGCAAGATGGTACATCATGATATTGTTATAATATTTCAAGGATTATGACAATATCCTGATGGACCATCCATAAACAGACATATAGGAGGGAATCTAAATGTGTCAGGAGAAATGAAACAAGTAGGATTGGCTAAGCTTGGTGACTCATTCAATACAGGATATGAAAGAAAATAGGATTCAAAGATGATACCAAAGAGTTCTACTTGATCAACTAGGCAGGAGGTAATGGCATTTTCTGATATGGAGAATACAAGAGAAAGAACACCATACAGACGGACCGGATAGAGATGAGACTAGGTATAGTTAACCTAAGGTTCCACTAGGTTATCTGAATGGAGATATCCTATTAGCAATTTGAGATTAGGATGCTGAGGCAGAAAACAAATTTGGGCTAAAGATAAACACCTTACAGATGTTAGCATATAGGTTATAGTTGACATAATAAGAGCAGATAAATTCTATTTGAATAGCTTTTCCCACTCATCTTCCTGGAAAACTTCTGATCATTCTCTAAGTCTTGGTTTTATTGCACTCTTTTCTGTAAAGACTTCCCTGTATCTTTCAGGCAGACACAAGTCTGAAAGTACATAGCATTCATTAATTTGCTTTGCTCATCAGAGCAGACATCAACTTGAAACTGTTTGCATGTCTGGGTGTTGAAGTTTTTATATTTTTATTACCAAGTCTTCTCAGGTTTAGCATCCCAGGTGGCTCAGTGGTAAAGAATCCACCTGCCAATGCAGGAGACCCAGGAGAAGCAAGTTTGATCCTTGGCTTGGGAAGATCCCTTGGCGGCCCACTCCAGAATTCTTGCCTGGAAAATCCCATGGACAGAGGAGCCTGGTGGGCTACAGTCCAAAGGGTCACAAAGAGTCAGACATGACTGAGCACGCACACACTTAATGGATGTTAAGAAATATATCAGAACTAGCCTTCCTGAACAAAAACTCTAAATAATTTTCAAATCTTTATTAGTTTAAAATATAACACTGTGGAAAATAAAGTCCACATTCTAGACTTTGGTGCATGAACTTGTACGGTACCACAATTCCTGTGTAAAACGTTTTGCTTTAGAGTCAGTTGGGCCTAAAGTCCTTAGATTTCTAAATGGTTATAGGAAATCATAGGTTCTTAAATGTTTAATGAAAAATTTTATGTACAATTGTATTTGCTTGCTTGACCTTTTACATTCAGTTTATTGTGAGCCATTAAGGCGATCTCAAGCAATGTTTTCAACAACTCTAAATGCTGTTAGTACCATAACTTAGATCATTATTTATTATTATATCTTCCCATTGAGAAATCTTTGTAATGAGCTGAGTTCTTAAATACTGACAGCTGGCCCAGAAATAAAGCGTTTAGGATACATCATGATATATTAACTGCTTTTCCTTACTTTGGTTACTGCAAGAAGATGGGATAAACTAGAGGCAATTGATGCAATTTTAATAAGGAACTGAGAAACTTGATCATTTTTTATCTGTGTTATTAAGGAAGACTAGTGATGATGAAGTGAGCTGACAACTGTGATACTTAACATAATGAACATTAGAAGAATTATTTAAAAGTTCTGTGAAAGTACGAGGTAGTCTCCTCGGTTACATAAGCAGTGTGCTGTGAGCCTGGATGCCCAGATATATCTGATGCTCTTGTCGTTTGCAGTGAAAAGCTGCTTTGAAAGTCTTAGATGAAAATGCTCAAGTTATAAATTTAGAATATTTCACATCTGAGGAACCATACATTGTATTTATTTTAGCAATGGTCCTTTAAAGTCAACCAGATAATTTGTATTTTAGTTACATGTTTTCCCTTGTCCTCTTAGAATATGTAGAATATCAAATAAGCTTACTTTTACCACTTGCTACCTTTTTCTGTATTGCTAACACAGCAACAGTGCACAGATCTGCATGATGATGGGGCTTCTGCATATTCTCTCAATTTTCAGTCAGGCTCACGCTTTCAAGTCACTCCATCTCATCTGTTCTTGACATTTGTCTAGGTAGTTGTATTAGCAGAGGCTGGGAGATCAGGAATAATGTACAAATCTCCCCTGCATCTCTGATGTATCAATACAAAGCCCGGAAGGCAGCAGGAAGATTGCTCAAATATGATAATTGGAGGGACCATACCGAAAATTTATTTGCAAAGGTGTGGGGCAGGGTTTAAGGCAACCAGGTCCAGATGGTGCATTGCTCTGCTGTTGTAATACCAGGGAGCCATGATGCTCCCTAAACACGGAGGTACAAGTGGAGGGAAGAGGGGCTGGCAAAGGTTGCCTCGCATAGAGAAACATCCCACAGCCAAGAAGCTGGGGAAGGAGTTACCTGAACTTCATTCTCCTTTGGCCCTCTAGTCTGCTGCCAGAAGTACTGGGTGCACCCGAATGCAGAGGAGAATGGAGCCTCACTGATGCAGGCTACAGAGACAGGTGTCCCAGGTCAGGCCAGGTGAAGGAAGGTGGAAATGGCATCTGGAGGGCACATGAGGAAAAGCCAGCACTCATGTCTCCAGACTCGTGTGAACTCGATGGTTCCTCTCACCTCAAGACTCAATATATCAGTCAGTGGTCCAGCAGAGAAAAAGATATAATAAGGTGGATGGATAGAGAGACAGATGAATAGATGGACAGACAGATATTGGGGAAAAAATTGACTTCCATGATTGTGAAGGTTAGCTGGGTACATCCAAAATCCTTCGGACAGCCTGGCATAGATAGAGAGACAGATGGATAGATGGACAGACAGATATTGGGGAAAAAAATTGCCTTCCATGATTGTGAAGGTTAGTTGGGTACATCCAAAATCCATAAGACAGGCTGTCAGAAAGGATAAGCTGGAAACTCTTAGGAAAGAGGTGCTGTCCACAGGTGAAATTTCTTCCACTTCACGGAAGCCTCAGTTTTGTAATGAAAGCCTTTCAGCTTATTGGATCAGATTAGCAAGGATTATGTCTCCTTATTTAAAACTAAACTGGTTGTATATTAATCACATCTACAAAATATCTTCACAACAGGACCTAGATTCCTGTTGGAATGGTCACCTGAGGAGTACAGGCTGACTAAGCTAACACACACAATGGAACATTCCACTGGCGTATAAAGGTCTGAAGGACAAAGGACCGCCTTCAAATTGGGTTGGTCATAGAAACCAATGTCAAAGACCAAACATAACTAAGGTAGAAGAGCATGTGGAAAAAGAGAAATAATGTCTTCAAATATGAAAAGGCTGCTCTTCAGGAACATAACATGAGCTTTTGGGAAGCTCACATCCATAGGAAAATGGAGCCAAGCAAAGATCTCGTATTTTATCACTAACACAGTAGAAAGATTATTACTGAAACATCACCGTTTAAAGAAAAAGGTCCCAAAATTGAATGACTGAATGTAACTTAATAGGTGCGGATGCTGTGCTAGTCATTTGGGGCACAAGGATAGTTAGACACAATCTCTATCCTCAAGAAGCTTATCCTCCAATAAGAATATAGCAAGAACTCAAAAATTCTAACAGAATGTGGTGAGTGGCACAGCCTGTGATGCCATGAAAACACTGAGAACAGAAAATGAAATTGGATTGGAAGCTAGGCTTCTGGGCAGAACTGATATAAAAAATATTCGGAGAAACAAACAAAAAAAAGTTTGACAGGGTAAAGTATGATTTGTGAAGGGAACAGCTTGCTGTCGAGGAACTGCTATCAGCTTAACATGGACAGAACAAAGTCTGGGTAAGAGGTGCTGGACTCAGGTAGAAAATACATTATAAAGTATTTTCTTTGGCTAAATTTAACACTCAGAATCTCTTCTTACATAACTTACAGCTCATTTCTGCTATTCTTCATAGAGGCAAGATTTCTCATTTCCTTGCTTTCCTGTTTAAAATTCTGGGTTTTGGTCCTTAGTGCTACCACTCATGAAGAGTTTATCTGTGAAAACTTTCTCCGGAAAATGAAATTGTACTCAAATTAAGATATTTGAGTAAATTCTCACATACAGGAAAACAAAGTAAGAGAAATATTGATGTTTAATACACCATCTTGTGATTTTTCTCTTCATATTCACCAGATTTTTTAAAAATAAAATGTCTACTATTAAAAACAAAGAAATCCTCTCCCATATATCATGGGAATCTAGGTATGAGCTTAAGATTTCTCTTGGACTAGGGCACATTTCCTGGACAGTGGTTGTATTTAAGAGGAGTCTAGTTACATGAACACTGGGAAATGCTCTGGGAAATAATTTGGAAGGAAGAGAGAATTGAGGAGAATCCGGCCAGTGTCTGAGAAGAAGAGAAACAAAGAATACCATGTGTTATCTGTCACTTAAATCATCTCTGCTCAGCCAATATGGGCTCGTGATGAACGTAAGGAAAGCTGCAAAAAATCACTGAGCAGATGTGGGAGGAGCTAAAACCCAGCAAAGGATGTGGTGGTCACTGTTTAAATATTATGGTCATATTTTAAAAATGTTTTCATGAGGTCATTACCACAGGACACTCTAACTGGTTTAGTGTACCCACACGGCATAAGCTGTGGGTTCTGTTCCCAAAGAATCCCTCTGCAAACCTCTCCAGAGGACTGCTTTCGGGTGATCTGGGGCACCTCTCCCCTCAGAGGTATGGCTGAGTCCTGCCTGAGTCTCCAGAGACTGCATGCTGAAGGAGGGAGGGCTGTGCAAAATCCCACTTCCTTGCCACAGGGCGGGAGAGGCTCTGCAGTTCTATTTAAGTTACGAGAATCACAAGAACACTGAAGCTAAACTTTTGAAACCTCATTCCTACTTACATTCTCCGTTTTCTTTACCCCACTTTCCTGAACCCCTTACAAGTTTCTCCTGATAGCATTCCCTCTGTAAACCACTCACAAATAATCCTTCCAGAAGAAAAGCCGAGCAAACAAAAAACAAAACCAGCAACTACAAAAACCCAAATACAATTCTGCCCCAGACTTTGCTTCCAGAGGATCTATCCTAAGACAGACGTCAAAATGACTGTTAGATCAATTAAAAATTTTTTTCAAACTATGAAAGAAAAATAGGTGACTATATTATTTCAAGAAGACCAAAATTAAAGCCAATAACGAAATGCACAGTTATAGATTTGACATTTTAAAATTCTAAAGTCAAGATTTAAAAGTCAAACTGGAGGAAACTTGGAACATATTTGAGAATCAAGGAATTAATATATTTTTAATACACCAAAAAAAAAAAAATCAGCAGCCCAGGCAGAAATGCTAAAAAAATATAATTCTTAAAATGAAAGGAAAATGGGTAGCACAATAAAAACGAACACCCAGTTTATAGCAATGTGGGGCCATGTTTTGGTATTTATTTTTTTCTTTTTGAAAATGATAATGTTCAACACTGATAAGAACTGGGGTAAAAGCTATTTTGACCCAATGAAGGTAGGACTGGAAATTGGCATTTATTTTCTGGCAAGCATTTTTCTAGTATGCTACTTAAAGTTATGTACATTCTTTAGGGCAGAAATTCCACTTTTATCTATTAGTTTTCAACAATTAGATATATGGTTCAAAGTTTTTAAATAGAATTTTTATTGCACTATTGTATGCTACATGAAGAAGTCGAACAAGCCTCAATGCTAATGTATTGAATGACTATGTGGAGGTGAAATTATAGCTCTTATATTTTCAGTTATTATGTTATTCAGTCCCATCATATGCTATTTGGTGGATATATTATTATTATTCACATTTGCAAAGAGGGTGGCTAAATTTCAGGAAAGCGAAATGACACCCAAAGTCATAAGGCTGTTTAATCTCTAGAGGAACCATCCTACATTTTCAAACTCAGTCAATAGGCAATACCAACTCTGCTTGGCCTGATATAAAACACAACCATTTAAAACTCATATTATGCAAATGCACTTGTAGATATTAAGCATGTTCAAAATCTCTTCCTAAGTGAAAAAATAATATAGAAAATACATACAGTAGAGAACATTTTTTTTTGTATAAACAAAAATTGTAAAGCAAATATATGCTCCTATCAGGAACTGTTTAACAGAGTTGTAAACATTTTTAGGAGACGCAGGTTTGATCCCTGGGTCAGGAAGATCCTTTGGAGAAGGAAATGGCAACTCACTCCAGTATTCTTGCCTGGAAAATTGCATGGACAGAGGAGCCTGGTCAGCTACAGTCCATGGAGTCACAAGAACTGGACATGACTTAGCAACTAAACCATCATCACCATGATTACATAAAACTATGAAACTTCTACAGGAATAAAGACTTTGTGGAGTCAAAGTGCTTGCTACGTAATATATAATGAGCTGGTCCCACTGATCAGCACTGCTGATTCACATGGGGATCACCTAAGAACACCAGTAGTAATTTCTGGCGAGCCCAGTTCTTTCTTGTTTCCTAAATGTTTTGGCTTTAGAGATCTGTGCTGCACCGTTCTAATGGTTTTGCAAGACTTTAACTCTCTCCATCAAATTATTTCCTTCTACTACTAAAGTGAAGTCACTCAGTCATGTCTGACTCTGTGACCCCATGGACTGCAGCCCATCAGGCTCCTCCGTCCATGGGGTTTTCCAGGCAAGAGTACTGGAGTGGGTTGCCATTTGCTTCTCTGGGGGATCTTCCTGACCCAGGGATCAAATCCGGGTCTCTCGCATTGTAGGCAGATGCTTTTACCATCTGAGCCACCAGGGAAGTCCCTCTACTACTAAAGGTAGCTTCTATTTACCTGGTGGATATGAGATCTCTCTGATGATAGACTGGGGCTAATATTTATCCTACTCCCTTTCACAGCAACTTCGTAGGCCATCCTTGAGTTCAGTTCAGTTCTGTTCAGTCACTCAGTCGTGTCCAACTCTTTGTGACCCCATGAATTGCAGCACGCCAGGCCTTCCTGTCCATCACCAACTCCCAGAGTTCACCCAAACTCATGTGCATCGAGTCGGTATTGCCATCGAGCCATCTCATCCTGGGTCGTCTCCTCCTCCTGCCCCCAATCCCTCCCAGCATCAGGGTCTTTTCCAGTGAGTCAGCTCTTCGCATGAGGTGGCCAAAGTACTGGAGTTTCAGCCTCAGCATCAGTCCTTTCAATGAACACCCAGGACTGGTCTCCTTTAGGATGAACTGGTTGGATCTCCTTGCAGTCCAAGGGACTCTCAAGAGTCTTCTCCAGCACCACAGTTCAAAAGCACCAATTCTTCAGTGCTCAGCTTTCTTCACAGTCCAACTCTCACATCCATACATGACCACTGGAAAAACCATAGCCTTGACTAGGCGGACCTTTGTTGGCTAAGTAATGCCTCTGCTTTTGAATATGCTATCTAGGTTGGTCATAACTTTTCTTCCAAGGAGTAAGCGTCTTTTAATTTCATGGCTGCACTCACCATCCGCGGTGATTTTGGAGCCCCCCCCAAAAATAAAGTCTGACACTGTTTCCACTGTTTCCCCATCTATTTCCCATGAAGTGATGGGACCGGATGCCATGATCTTCGTTTTCTGAATGTTGAGTTTCAAGCCAGCTCATTCACTCTCCTCTTTCACTTTCATCCAGAGGCTCTTTAGTTCCTCTTCACCTTCTTCCATTAGAGTGGTATTAGCTGCATACCTGAGGTTATTGATATTTCTCCCAGCAATTTTGATTTCAATTTGTGATTCATTCAGCCCTGCGTTCCACATGAGGTACTCTGCATAAGCGAGGTGACAACATACAACCTTGCAGTACTCCTTCAATCAGTTGTTCCATGTCTGATTCTGTTGCTTCTATGCTTAGATGCTAACTTCTGATTACACACTAAAGAAACTTTATCTACATAGAGTTTAGTAAATACTTATTGATTTGATTGGATTTTCTCTTACTGATAGAGCTCACATTTCTGTTTCACCTTGCCAAGAAATCATAGCATATTTTGTGGCAAGCCCACTTCTCATCCTTTATCTTTTTTTCTTTCCTCTTGTTAGGAATGTTTCCAAAAGCACATGAAGATGACCAACAGTAAACCTCTAGTTGTTTAATGAAAAACAGTGAAAAGGGATACAAGTCCAGAAATGTTTCTAGCTACTTAGAAATAAGTAAAGTGGGCTTACTTTCAAATATCATGCAAGCAAAATTATAAAATGGAAAAAATTATTCCTATTCCCCCCAAAACATCACACTAAATAAATTAGGAGCATTTCTTAAATAATTGTCTTTGGAAACTCAGAAATCTAAAAAGAATCCACAGTGCACATTAAAAAATGTTCTGTAATGAAATTAATTTATTCCTGATATTATTCCATCAGCTGAAACACATATAGGAATTATGAGTAGAAACCAAACATTTTCCCCAGCTTTTGTTTCTTTCCCCATAGATAAAAGCCTACAGAATGCATGCATATCACATATCACCAGCAGAGGGAAGCAGAGAACTTCTCCTGGGGGTTGCTACCCAGCTGTCTTTGTTTCTGCTGTTTTAACTTTGTGTACAGAACAATCATGGAGCTGTCAACCCAAATTAGCACAGAAATGCATGGAATCTGTTCAGTCCAAACCACCTCCTTTCTCCAAAAATTGTTCTTCAGTTTACTGTAGCACATTGAGTTATGAAAGGGATATTTGCATGTTTGAAATTAATTACATATAAAATATGAAAAGGCAAAGAAAAGCACGTGGCCTTTGAAAATGCATGCATTATTTCCATAGAAAATTCTTCACTATAGGAAGTGTCTAAGATATGATCAAATGGGACTACTCCCAGGTTTCTTCTTACTGACTTAGCATTATAATAATATGTACATATTTTTGACTAAGACTTTTCCAATTAAATGAAAAAGGAAATGGAAATCATTATAGCTGACTTCCCTTTACTAGATTTGCACTGACTGCATTATGTATTTCAGAGAGGTGTTCCAAAAGGAGACAGGAAAGGCATTAAAAAGTCACTTTAAAAATTTCTCAAGTCTTTCAAAAAGCATTCTCCCTTGAGTATATACAAGCTATTTGTCTGGAATTCTCTATACAACTCTTTAAAAATACTCAATACATTTTGCACATTAAATAAAAATAATACCATAATTTTTTAATTCTAATTTTTAGTTCTTAAATCTATGAAATTAAATGTATTATGCTGCTCTTTTAGCTGGGTTACAATTTTCTTTATTAGGCACATTTATTATTTTTTATCTATTATTTATCATTATGTACATTTTTATGTGCATTACTGAAGGACAGAGAGAACATTAACCGGAATACTTGAAAAACTAGTTATGGATCTGAACTGGATTTTTGCACTGTATGCTTCTGAAAATTTCATTCTGTTACGCATAAATGTAAACAACAGAAAGCAACTTCAACTAATTAAGACATTAAAATATTTCACTAAAGTAATATCTGATTACTTGCACACCAGAAGCAACACCTGCAATTACATGGTACAAGGGGATGGCCAAAAATTTATCCCCAGGACTTCTGACTTCCTTCCTTCCTCTTCTTATTACTCAATACCAGAGCCAACAACGGTTAACAAAAAATCAAATATATTCCTACTAGGTTGAAAATGAGTTATAAGTATTTTCTTCTGCTTCCACGGCATCTAAAGAAAATGGAAGGGAAAGTCTTAGTTCCTCTGCTGTGTCTGATGCTTTGCCGTCCCATAGTCTGTCCATGGTATTCTCTAGCAGGAATACTGGAGTGGGTTGCCTATATTATTAAATTTCCAGGTTTCATTAAAAAACAAATCTATAAGACATACCAAACAGCTATAGCCCATACACCAAAAAGCGAAACAAAATAACACCAAACAGTAACTAGAAACTGCAGTACTTTGGCCGCCTCATGCAAAGAGTTGACTCATTGGGAAAGACTCTGATGCTGGGAGGGATTGGGGGCAGGAGGAGAAGGGGACGACCGAGGATGAGATGGCTGGATGGCATCACGGACTCGATGGACGTTGAGTCTGAGTGAACTCCAGGAGATGGTGATGGACAGGGAGGCCTGGCGTGCTGCGATTCATGGGGTTGCAAAGAGCTGGACATGACTGAGAGACTGAAATGAACTGAACTGAACTGAACTAGAAACTATTCCTAAGGAAGCTTTAGGCATTGGATTTATTCGATAAAGACATAAAAACAGTCATTTTAAACATATTCAAATAACTAAGGGAATCGTGTTTATAGAACCAAAGGAAAGTATGAGAATGATGTGTTACTAAGTAGAAAATATCAATAAAGACATAGAAACTGTGAGAAAGAGAAAAACAAAAGTACTGGAGTTCAAAAGTACGTGAAATAAAAATTTAAAAAATCACTAGAGTGGCAAAATAATTAAGATTATCCAGGGTAAGTAACAAAAAGGAAAAAAAAGAACAAAATTAAACAATGAATACACATTCTCAGAGATTTACTAGACACAATACAGTATATGAACATAATCACATGGGAAGTAACTAAAAATTAAGAAAGAGAAACAGGTCGGACTATCTGAGGAAATAATGGTCTAACTTCAATTTGATAAAAAAAAAAAAAACTATCACATATATCCAAGCATTTCAACACTCGTCAAGCAGAATTAAATCTAAGAGATCCACACCTGAGCACATAATAGTCAAAATGCCAAAAATCAAGGATAAATTATTGAAAGCAGTGAAATAAAAATGACTCATTATGTAAAAGTGATCTCAAGATTAACAGTTGGCATCTCTTCAGAAATTATGGATGTCAGAAAGTAATGGGATGGTACATTAAAATTGCTGAAAGAATAATAAAGGAAAACCAAGTATTTACTGAATACTATGTAATACTGTTAAAAGAAAATAAAGACATCCCATGTTTATAAATCAGAAAGCTTGTTGACAACAACATTCTCAAAATTGATCTGCAGATTCATTGCAACCTCTCTAAATCTCAGCTGGCTCTTATTCAGAAATTGGTTAGTTCTTTCTAACATTCTTATGGAAATGCATGGGATTCTGAACCTAAAACAATTTTGAAAAAGGAGAAAAAAATGAGAGGTCTTCTACTTTCTTATTTCAGAAGTTACTACAAAGCTACACTAATCAAGCCAGTGTGACTATGACGTAGGCTAGACCTGTAAAACAAGGAGCATACTTGAGCCCAGAAATATACATATTCATTCATGTTCAAATAAGTTATACAGTGATACCAAAAAATTCAGTACGGAGAATAGTGTTTTCAACAAATGGTATTGAAACAACAGGGCATTCACACGCATATGAATGAATCTGGACTTGTATTTCACATCATATACAAAAAAATCCATTTAAAAAGTATCAGAGACCTATATGTAAGATATATAACTATAAACTTTTTAGAAAAAAATCATAGGAGTAAATATTCACGAACTTGAATTATGCAATAGTTTCTGCTATCAAAGAAGCAATATCATAAAAAAAAGTGAAGCCATAACTCATAGAATAGGAGAAAGTCTTTGCAAATCATGTTTGATAAGGGGTTTGCATCTGGAATATAAAAAAAAAGAATTACAACTCAACCATAAAAAGACAAATAACCCAGTTAAAAACAGGCAAAGATTTGAATAGATGTTTCTCCAAAAATGATTAACAAATGGCTAACAAGCACAAGATGCTCAACCTCACTAGTCATTTGGGAAATACAAGTTAGGTTTCCCATGAGATAGCACTTCATACCCACTGAGATGGCTAAAGTAAAATGAAACAAAATAAGTGCTGATAAAGATATGGAGATAATGTAAAGTTGACAGTCTCTCAAAAAGTTAAACAGAGAATTACCATTTAATATACTTGTAGGTATATACCCAAGAGAATTAAAAACATAGAAACTTGCGCATGAATGTTCAGAGCAGCATTATTTGTAAGAGGTTATAAGTGGAGACAACCCAAACAATGAATAATAATTTCATGACTGCAATCACCATCTGCCATGATTTTGGGGCCCCCCAAAAATAAAGTCTGACACTGTTTCCCCATCTATTTCCCATGAAGTGATGGGACCAGATGCCATGATCTTCGTTTTCTGAGTGCTGAGCTTTAAGCCAACTTTTTCACTCTCTTCTTTCACTTTCGTCAAGAGGCTTTTTAGTTCCTCTTCACTTGCTGCCATAAGGGTGATGTCATCTGCATATCTGAGGTCATTGATATTTCTCCCAGCAATCTTGATTCCAGCTTGTGCTTCTTCCAGACCATTAAGTAAAATGGAAAATTTGATAATATTTTTGTACTAGGTACATCTTGAGGGGAAACATCCACCTTATAGCATGTGGCATGAGAGGGAATGTGGGTCCCCAGGGTCTCTGAAAAATTTCTTTAGCTAAAGAATCATTTACCCTTACTAAACATTTTATTTTATTTTTGGAAGTATCAGATAAACCAGGTAGGATGTTGGCCAAAATTTACAAAATCTTTCCCAGAATGTTAATGCTCCTTCTGAGCTTTAACAGAACATCTGAAATTCAAGAGAGCAGCTACACTTTTTAAAAGGAGTTTTCTAAAATCACTGGCAGGTCTGTTCTTAGGGAAAGATTGGACAGCCTGAGATCATTTGCTATATATTCACTAAAGTGTTTCAAGCAGAACTTCGCAAAATATTGGTGATGAGGAACCAAATGAAATATGTACTCTACCTTCAAAAGTTAAAGTCAGGTGAGAAAAAAGCTAAGCCTACAAATGAAAAATTGCTGAACAGAGCCTTTAAATTTTATACTGGAGACATATGGTTGGCTCAATGTAAACATAAAGGGTAAAGTATGAATAGTAGCTTTGTTTGGGTGAATCATGGGAAATTCACAGCAACACAAATTGAACATAATCAAAGGAAAATGTTAAGGTTGCAAATGGAATATTTCAGACAGGACGGTGAACACATCTTCGGAAATTTGCTGCAATACTGACTTCCTCCTTTTGGAGGCAGTAGAACACAGCGGCGTCACCTGTAAACGACACGGTCATCCGGGCTTCTCTTCATCACAGTTGTGTGTTCTGCTGCTGCTGCTGCTAAGTCGCTTCAGTCGTGTCCGACTCTGTGCGACCCCATAGACGGCAGCCCACCAGGCTCCCCCGTCCCTGGGATTCTCCAGGCAAGAACACTGGAGTGGGTTGCCATCTCCTTCTCCAATGCATCAAAGTGAAAAGTGAACGTGAAGTCGCTCAGTCGTGTCCTACTCTTAGCGACCCCATGCACTGCAGCCTACCAGGTAGGTTCTATAAACTCTCTATGCCTTCATTTCCACACCTGCAAAGTGGAGATAATACTAGTACTTATCTCATAGGGTTGCAATAAAAATTAAACTTATGCATAGAAAGAACTTGGAATATCACATGGTCCACAAGGCAGTTCAGTTCAGTCGCTCATTCCTGTCTGACTCTTTGTGACCTCATGGACTGCAGCATGCCAGGCTTCCCTGTCCATCACCAACTCCAAGAGCCTACTCAAACTCATGTCCATCACGTCGGTGATGCCATCCAACCATCCCATCCTCTGTCGTCCTATTCTCCTCCTGCATTCAATCTTTCCCAGCATCAGGGTCTTTTTCAGTGAATCAGTTCTTTGCATCAGGTTGCCAAAGTATTGGAGTTTCAGCTTCAGCATCAGTCTTTCCAATGAACACTCAGGACTGATCTTTAGGATGGACTAGTTGGATGTCCTTGCAGTCCAAGGGACTCTCAAGAGTCTTCTCCAATATCATAGTTCAAAAGCATCAATTCTTTGGCACTCAGCTTTCTTTATAGTGCAACTCTCACATGCATACATGACTACTGGAAAAAAAAACAGCTTTGACAAGATGGGCTTTTGTTGGTAAAGTAATGTCTCTGCTTTTTAATATGCTGTCTAGGCTGTTCATAGCTTTTCTTTGAAGGAGCAAACATCTTTTAATTTCATAGTTTCAGTCACCATTTGCAGTGACTTTGGACCCCCCAGAAATGAAGTCTGTCACTGTTTCCATTGTTCCACATCTATTTGCCATGAAGTGATGGGACCAGATGCCATGATCTTTGCTTTCTGAATGTTGAGTTTTAAGCCAACTTTTTCTCTCTCCTCTTTACTTTCAAAATCAGGAGGCTTTTTAGTTCTTCTTTGCTTTCTGCCATAAGGGTGGTGTTATCTGCATATCTGAGGTTATTGATATTTCTCCCAGTAATCTTGATTCCAGATTGTGCTTCATATAGCCCATCATTTCTCATGATGTACTCTGGATATAAGTTAAATAAGCAGGGTGACAATATACAGCCTTGACATACTCCTTTCCTGATTTGGAACCAGTCTGTTGTTCCATGTCCAGTTCTAACTGTTGCTTCTTGACCTGCATACAGATTTTTTAGGAGGCAGGTAAGGTGGTCTGCCATTCCCGTATCTTTAAGAATTTTCCATAGTTTGCTGTGATCCACACAGTCAAAGGCTTTGGCATAGTCAGTAAAGCAGAAGTAGATGTTTTTCTGGAACTCTCTTGCTTTTTTGATGATACAATGGATGTTGGCAATTTGATCTCTAGTTTCTCTGCTTTTTCTAAATCCAGCTTGAACATCTGAAAGTTCATGGTGCATGTACTGTTGAAGCCTAGCTTGGAGAATTTTGAGCATTATGTTGCTAGTGTGTGAGATGAGTGCAATTGTGTGGTAGTTTGAACATTCTTTGGCATTGCCTTTCTTTGAGATTGGAATGAAAACTGACCATTGCTGAGTTTTCCAGATTTCCTAGCTGTTTTCCTTGCTGCCAGTTTTCCTGGCAAATTGAGTGCAGGACTTTCACAGCATCATCTTTTAGTATTAGAAATAGCTCAACTCGAATTCCATCACCTCTACTAGCTATATTCCTAGTGATACTTCTTAAGGCCCACTTGACTTCACATTCCAGGATGGCTGGCTCTAGGTGAGTGATCACACCATCGTGGTTATCTGGGTCATGAAGATCTTTTTGTACAGTTCTTCTGTGTATTCTTGCCACCTCTTCTTAATATCTTCTGCTTCTGTTAGGTCCATACCTTTTCTGTCCTTTATTGAGCCCATCTTTGCATTAAATGTTCCCTTGGTATTTCTAATTTTCTTGAAGAGATCTCTAGTCTTTCCCATTCTATTGTTTTCCTCTAATTCTTTAAATTGATCACTGAGGAAGGCTTTCTTATCCCTCCTTGCTCTTCTTTGGAACTCTGCATTCAAATGGATATAATTTTCCTTTTCTCCTTTGTCTTTTGCTTCTCTCCTTTTTTCAGCTATTTGTAAAGCCTCCTCAGACAGCCATTTTGCCTTTTTGCATCTTTTTCTTGGGGATGGTCTTGATCCCTGCCTCCTATACAATGTCACGAACCTCTGTCCATAGTTCTTCAGGCACTCTGTCTATCAGATTTAATTCCTTGAATATACTTGTCACTTCCACTGTATAATCATAAGGGATTTGATTTAGTTCATACCTGAGTGATCTAGTGGTTTTCCCTACTTTCTTCAATTTAAGTCTGAATTTGGCAATAAGGAGTTTATGATATGAGCCACAGTCAGCTCCCAGTCTTGTTTTTGCTGACTGTATAGAGCTTCTCCATCTTTGGCGGCAAAGAATATAATCAATCTGATTTTGGTGACCATCTGGTGATGTCCATGGGTAGAGTCATCTCTTTTGTTATTGGAAGAGGGTGTTGCTAGGACCAGTGCATTCTCTTGGCAAAACTCTGTTAGCCTTTGACCTGCTTTGTTTTGTAGTCCAAGGCCAAATTTGCCTGTTACTCCAGGTATCTCTTGACTTCCTACTTTTTCATTCCAGTACCGTGATGAAAATGACACCTTTTTTGGGTGTTAGTTCTAGAAGGTCTTGTAGGTCTTCATAGAGTTGTTCAACTTCAGCTTCTTCAGCATTACTGGTTGGGGCATAGACTTGGATTACTGTGATATTGAATGGCTTGCCTTGGAAATGAACAGAGATCATTCTGTCATTTTTGAGATTCACTCAAGTATTGCATTTTGGACTCTCTTGTTGACTATGATGGCTACTCCATTTCTTCTAAGGGATTGTTGCCCACAGTAGTAGATATAATGGTCATCTGAGTTAAATTCACTCATTCCAGTCCATTTTAGTTCACTGATTCCTAAAATATCGTTGTTCACTCTTGCCATCTCCTGTTTGACCACTTCCAATTTACCTTGATTCATGGACTTAACATTCCAGGTTCCTATGCAATATTGCCCTTTACAGCATTGGACTTTACTTCCATCACCCATCACATCCACAACTGGGTGTTGTTTCCTTTCACATCCACAACTGGGTGTTGTTTTTCCTTTGGCTCTGTCTCTTCTTTCTTTCTAGAGCTATTTCTCCACTTCTCTCCGTTAGCATTTTGGGCACCTACCGACCTGCAGAGTTTTCTTTCAATGTCATACCTTTTTGCCTTTTCCACGGTTAGTGCTTTAATAAGTGCTAGTCAGAAGCTAGCTCTGATGTGTCATTTCCTAGATTGTGGATTGCTAGTGACTTCTTGGAGCTTACCACTAACTCAACAGTATGGAATAAGGCATAAAGCAAATTTCACAGCTGCATATGCTGCTGCATAATTTTTAGGTAAAGTTGCCGTCTCATTTTTTTTCTGGTTTCTCTGCCCCCTCCTCTCTTGTCTTATCCCACACCTCCAGAAATTTTGATATCAGCATACAGGTAAAATCTGAAGGGGACTTGCTTTGCTTATTGTTTGAGTCAGGGCAATTTATCTTCATTGAAAAGACAAAAGTAATATGCTTGTGATTGAAAAATTACGTTATGAAACAGAAATGATCACAGGTAAGTAAGCAAGTGTGGACACCATTTTCCATCAAATGAGAGTGTGAAAAGTATCATGAAAGCCATTCTCATGTGCTTATGTCCAAACAGAATATTAGCACGATTTAATTAAATCCAAATCTTTAGATTTTGGGGGAGATATAACCATATATAATGATCCTGATGATACCAAGTTTTAATATGACTATTGGACTCTATGTAGATTGAGAAGTACTTGTTAGTAGAGACATTTGTTTTTCTTCACTTCCAGCTGTGCTGGAATTTGTGCTTTTTTAGGTTTTAAGTTCAAGAGGGGACTTTCAGTTCTTGGTAATCAATTCTGTTTCTAGGAGGCAAGAAATAAAGGTGGACTAGAAGAAAAATGTACTACTAGGTATTAGAAACATGTATGCATATCCAACAATTGTTAGTGAAGAAAAAAAATGAATTTTTACCTCTAAAAATGAACTAAATTTGCATACAGTCCAATAGTCATTAAAGAACTTGGGGCCTTCAGAATCTCTCTATATAAGTACACCTATCAAACCTTCAAAGATTTGTAGCTATAATAGTATGCGTTTAATTCAGTGGTTTTTAAGCACCTATGTAGTATATGTTAACGTTTTATGAAGCAAAGATGGATATTAAACAAACTGTGCCTTTTGAAGTTACCAGTATTATCTGAAAATAGATTACAACAAAGGGTTAATTACCATATATCTTTTTCTTTTGTCAGCAAAGAAGTTTCCTGTTGTTTTTTTTTTTAAAGTACTCTTTATCACTGAATTTTACATCCATTTTCAAAGTTAAATTAACAAATAACAACCCCCCAAAACAACATTTAAGCAATCTGTCAATTCATTCAAAACAGGTATCTGTCAGCATGTTAGTGACAGTGCCAGCTGGTGAGCTAAAATTGTATCTACTCAATTGTTATTCTGCCATGATGAGAGAAACTATCTAAAATAATATAATTACCTGGCTTGTGAATTTCCATAATTTTTTAAGTGTTAGGTTGCAGCTACTAAAAAAATATAGACTTTTTTTTTTTTCTTTTTAGTCCCATCCTGATTCCTTTCTGGGCTGAGAGCATAAACTCTTGCTTTTTAAAGGAATGTCAAATTAACCCCCCAAATAATTTGCCACTGCCTATGTTATATGGGAAAATTACCGTACATCTCAAGACAATCAAGAATATCCCATATCTGAGATTCTAGGATATCATATGAATGTGTGTTATCCATTATCTCTTCAGCAGAGATGATCCTAAAGCTATTTTATCCACAGAGTCTCTCTGCTTGAGTAAAATGTCATTTAGCCAAAGATCTCAGCTGCTTACCCTCCTTAGATCCTTGAAATTTATTTTTAGGAAAAGACATATCTCACTACCTATAAATAATTTTTAAATGAAGCCACAGCTGCTGATTCTTATCTTAGTCTTTGGTAGGAAGTCTTTGTTTTCTTAGGAACTCAAAGAATGAATTGAGGATTAAGAGATAGAACAGGTATAATGACTTACTGGACAACCATATCTCAAAGGATTATATCTTAAGCAAAATTTTTAATTGGAAAAAATGACTTAGAAATATAAAAGATAGTACTACAGTTGGTAAAGTTTTTCTTCACTGGGGTAGGAGTTAGTAATTGTGAAAATACAACCCAGTTCTTACAAGAAAACATCAATCATTTTATTCCCACAAAACACAAAAAGATAAACACAAATTTATTCTTTGCCTCTCATTTGGAGATTAAATTGACCTGCCTTTTTACTGTGGTTTAACTTTGATAAAAGTGGTTAGCTTTTCAGCAACAGCAATACCTTTGCTGGAGAAAAATATCAATACCTTTCTCTGGAGGTATACTAGTATATAGTATCTTGCCTTCCAAAGCTGGTATATAGGCTTATTTTTTCACATGGATCACAGCCTTGTCTAACTCAATGAAACATTGGGCAATGCCATGTAGGGCCACCCAAGACAGACAGGTCATGGTGGAGAGTTCTGACAAAATGTGGTCCAGTGGAGAAGGGAATGGCAAACCACTTCAGCATTTTGGCCTTGAGAACCCCATGAATAGTATGAAAAGGCAAAAAAGATATGACACTAAAAGATGAACTCCCCAAGTTGGTAGGTGCCCAATATGTTACTGAAGAAGAGCAGAGAAATGGCTCTTAGACTTTCTTTCTTTATCCCCAAACCTTTCACCATTTTTCTCATTGTTCTATTGAACTTGTTTTTGTGTGGTTTATTGATTTGTTAGCTGATAAAGGAAAACAAGACAGTCACTTCAGCCAATAACATGTGTTTTGTTGGTGGTTTACTCTCCTTTACATTGTAAGATAAATTCTTTGTGGGTATCTCATATGTTAACTGGCAGCTGATTAACAAAACTACACCAGGAGCCACTTGATCCAATTTTAATACATTGGCTTGTTAATAAAATCACAGTTAAACATGTTATTACTGCAACTCAACAGTAAGGAATCTGCCTGCCAATATAGGAGATGTAGGTTCAATCCCTGGGTCAGGAGGGAAGATCCCCTGGAGAAGGAAATGACAACCCATTCCAGTATTCTTGCTTGGGAATCCCTTGGACAGAGGAGCCTGGCAGGCTACAGTCCATGGGTTCACAAAGGAGTCAGGCACAACTCAGCGACTGAATAACAACAAAGAATTAAGATATAGATGCATAGAATCAGTTAACATTTTCATGGCACCCTAAAAGATGAGTGATTTTGAGAGAAAAATAAGCTTTACATTATCACTGCTGGTATTCTTCACCTCAACATTTTGCTCTATCTCCATGAATTTTAGTTGTCTCAGAACATTCAAAGTCTGCTAATTTTTTCATTGACAATATTTGGGGAAATGTCATTGGTAATCTACATAACTGGCTTATAGGAAGAAACATTTTGAAGAAAAAAAATGTGGTTCTTTTGGAGTGGGGGGATGGAAGAGGAGATGAAGGACACAATAAAACCTCCAACAAGGAAAGAAAGAACCCTGTAAGCCATTAACACTTTAAAGTGGTTAATTTTATGTGATATTCAATACAGAAGTGTCAATATATAGAATTTGACACTCATGAGAGAAATTTATTGAAACATGCATCGAGGATATTCATCAAGGAAAGTCATTCATGGAAGAAGAGTTATTAATTCTTATTAATTGAATGAGTGTATAACAGAATTTCAGATTCTGTTAATCCCTTGTGGGATATTTGATCCTGTCTAAAATGTCCAGAAAAAATCGGGTTCATACAAGAATGTTCTTAATATTTGGTCCCATCCAAAATATTCATAAGACAGTTGCTACTGCTGCTGCTGCTAAGTCACTTCAGTTGTGTTCGACTCTGTGCAGCCCCATAGACAGCAGGCCACCAGGCTGCCCTGTCCCTGGGATTCTCCAGGCAAGAGTACTGGAGAGGGGTGCCATTGCCTTGTCTGATAAGACATGTGATCCACACCAAAAGATCCTTGATGTCTGGTCCTCTCCAAAACCATCTGGCATGGACCAAATCCACTCATGGGCATTTTGAACAGTGCCAAATAAGACCAAACAACAAGGATCTTCTGGGAAGACTAAGTGTCTTATGGATGTTTTGGACAGAACGAAATATCTTCTCTCCATGTAAACTGACCGGGAAACTGATTTCTGGGCTTTCTTTTTTTCCTGACCTGGGACATCTTACACCTGTTAGCCAACTTACTGAGGTGGATTCTTGACCAGTGAGCCACCTGGGAGGGCTTCTCTACTTACTAAGATTATGGCACATTTTCTTATGACACTGGATAATTTTTCCCCAGATATTAGCCTTTGATGGAATTGGGACAGACCTGGGTAGATAGAGAACTTGAGACTCATTCAGGTGAACATGAAAAAACCAACAATACTCCAACCTAGTCAACCAGATGCTAGACTGGATCACTGCTGCTCTAATATGCCCAGTTCTCCCAGTTCTTCTTTTTTTTTCTATAGCGTTTAAAACCTTTAACATGATATAACAAATTATCATGCCAATTTTTTTATAGGCTACTTCCTCCCATTAGAATATAAGCTCAACAAGGGTGGGGTTCTATAAATTAACTTTAAAATGAGGACAAAGATCATAAGGAGCAAAGGAGTAAGGCACTTTGAAGAATGTCTGTGCATAATAAGTACCATTAAAGCCATAAGTACCATTAAGGATATAATAAATAAATAATTGTTTTAAAAATAGAACTAAGGTTGGAGGAGAATGAGAGTCTGAGATGGGAAGTTTGTGCTTATGTGAGGAGGGTTTGATTGTAGAATAAAGTTGGTCAAAGATAAGTCAAGTGTGAGCCAAAGCCATAATGATATCATGAGAACCTCTGGATCTTGCTATATCCATAGTCAGATATACTTTGGGTTTTTCAGGTAAAAGAATCAATAAATTAATTTTTAAATTAAATTAATTTATTTTAAATGAAGGCTATAATTACTTTACAATATTGTGGTGGTTTTTTGCCATATATCAGTATGAATCAGCCATGGTGACTTTTGTCTTTTTCATTGTTAATTTGATTTTATGTTTCATACTTGCAACCTATACAATTATGAAGAATATATAGGCTTACTTCTGCTAAATGAATTCTGATTTTACATTCTGTTTAAGCTGTCCTCAAAGTGCTCTTAGTCTATCAGGTGCAAAAATGGGCTAAAATAATAAATTATGATACATGCTGTTAAAAATGCACTCAGTATCAGGAACTAAGAGTATGATATTTGCTTAGGATGAATTATCAGAAGATGCCCCTTCTGTGCAATTTTGAAACTAAACTTGAAATTACAAGAAGGAACCAATTAGGTAGAAAGTAGGTGAGAGAACATTCTGGGCTGAGAAGAAAAACATGGGTAGAGACCTAAAATGAACACTACTTTGTTGTGTTCAAGAGTTTGAGAGCATGGTGGGGCATGATGCAATAGGTGTAGCCCAGAGACGCTATAGGGTCACAAAGAGTCAGACACGACTGAGCGATTTTCACTTTCACTTTCACATGTCATGCCCTGAAATTTAAAAGTGTGTACCACTGAAAGTATCTTTCAGCAGCACCAAATGCATATTGATAGTATAAATAAGCAATGTTGCAAACACCCCAGAACATTTATATCCCTTTCTTAACTAGTATGTTCACAGTTACTTTGGAAATGGTGCAGCTTTTTTGACTTAGATTGCTAAAGCATGCATAGTCAATGAACATAGCACTTAAAATAGCATCCAATGTATACATAATGTGATACATTTCCAAAGATATATACAACAGTTCTAAGAATGCTTTTCATGTGACAAATGCTTGAAAGCTTGCTTATTTAATGATCATGGTTATTGTGTATGATTTCCCCATAGAACATTATCTGTAGTTCTACCAGCCAGTGGCATAGAACCACCTCAGCTATGACAAAATAGATGGGACTTGATACATAGAAACATCCAGATGTCTTCTATGCACTCAGTTATTTTACAGGAGGAAAATGTTTTAAAATTAACCAACAAAATAGGGTTAATTAACACCTTCATCCCTTCACATAATTACCATTTGTGTTTATGTATACATTGAGATTTGGAAGGTTGAAGGCCTAAGAATTGCTGCTTTTGAATTGTGGTGCTGGAGAAGATTCTTGAGAGTCTCTTGGACAGCAAGGAGATCAAAGTAGTCAATCCTAAAAGAAATCCACCCTGAATATCCATTGGAAGGCCTGATGAAGCTCCAAGACTTTGGCTACCTGATGCAAAGAGCCGACTCATTGGAAAAGACCCTGATGCTGGGAAAGATTGAAGGTGACAGGAGAAGAGAATGACAGAAGATGACATGGTTGGATATCGTCACCAATTTAATGAACATGTACTTAAACTCTGGGAGATGGTGGTGTTGAACAGGGAGGCCTGGCATGCTGCAGTCCATGGGGTCGCAAAGAATCAGAACATTGAGAACATTTAAGATCTACTTTCTTGGCAACTTTTAAGTGTATAAAATATAGTATTGTTAACTACAGTCACCATGGTGTTCATTAGATCCTCTGAACTTACTCACTTTAAAATTGGAAGATTTTACCCTTTGACCAACGTCTACTTCCCTCTCCTCCAGCCCCTGACAATCACCGTCCTACTGTTCTGCTCTCTGAGCCCTGGCTGTGGACTGCCTTCCTGTTGCACAGCTTATTGCTCAGTCTTCTGGATGAATTGAGAGAAAGATGCAACCTGAACAGCTGAAGAAACCAAGCACTCACACGCATGCTCTCTCTCGCCCGTGTCGGGGGATCTGAGGCTGAGCAGGGCTTTCTTGCTGCTGAACTGGGCTGTCCTGGGGGAGGGGTGATAAGGCTAAATGAAAGCATTGTTATTAACCTTTTCAGGATGTACAGTCTCAGATTTTTTTTTTTTTTTTTTTTTTTGCTCTAAAGGTGTGCTAGAACTTCTCTGCTGGACTCCTGGACTTTCAAATTAGATATCCTCATCCATATTGCTAAAAGGGTGGTTTTGGAAAGATGGCTGAAACAAGCAAACAAACCAACAAAAAGTCCTATTCTCCCATTTCAATGATGTCACTCTCTGGGTAGTCTTATTTGTGTTTTTAACTGATCACAACTTTCCATTATCCCAAATCTCCTCTGAAGACTGTAACAGTTTTTTTTCTTCCTGATTCCAACTTTCAAAAATATATTTGAAGTTTATTGACCAAGCTAATCTGAGTCATTCTCCTGATATAATCCTATAAAAATGTGTATAAAATACCATGATTTAAATATAGCTGAGATTAATGGTATGAAATAAAATGTGTGGGTAGAGGAAGGTATTAAATGTCAGAAATAAAGAGCAAATTTAGGCCTTGAGCAGTAAATGTAAATGCTGAAGCTGGGATAATTTATAAGACTAAGATTTGCATCCTAGTCTTGTAGGAGAATGAAATTTCAATGCCACATAGGGACAGAAACTGTGACTTTCAACCACTATAAGGCAATAAGATAGATTTGGGACCAACTCATGGAGACTGGCCTGGAGAAGGAAATGGCACCCCAATCCAACGTTCTTGGCTGGGAAATCTCTTGGGCCAGGGAGCCTGGCAGGCTGCAGTCCATGGGGCTGCAAAGAGCTGGGCACGACTGGGTGACTGAATAGGCAAGCAGACTGGGTTTTGAAAGAACTGGCCATTTCCTGGCAGAGGATGAAAACAGCTCTGCCCACTGATCCAGTGATGTGATAAAGGAGACTTTCTCTGTCAAGGGCTCTAAATGGAGAAGGACAAGGCAGCCCACTCTGGTATTCTTGCCTGGAGAATCCCAGGGATGGAGGAGCCTGGCGGGCTACAGTCCATGGGGTTGGAAGAGTCGGACACGACTTCATGACTCAGCTACTACTACTACTAAATGGAAAAAAAAAAAAAAGAATTCCCATTAGAAGAACCAAAGGGAGTACTAAGCACAAGCATGGCACCTGCATCTCTACCAGCTGAATGGCATGGAAATTTCAACTTGAGAAACTCGTGTGGAAACTGGTTCCAGACTGGGTAGCCCCCTGCAGGAAGCTAGTGGGGACAGAACTGTTCCTTTGGACTTCTCACAGTAAAACTCCTACATAGGAAAAATAAAAATGAACTAAGGATTCCATCAAGAATCATAGTTGCGGGTCTTCCCTGGTGGTTCAGTGGTGAAGAATTTGCTTGCCAATGCAGGAAAACCCAGTTCCATCCCTGATCTGGGACAATCCCACATGTCACAGAGCAACTAAGCCCGTGTACCACAGCTACTGAGCCAGAACTCTAGAGCCCAGGAGCTGCAACTACTGAAGCCCACACGCCCTATCGTCCACGTTCCATAACAAGAGAAGGCCCTGCGGTAAGAAGCTTGCACGCCGCAACTAGAGAGTAGCCCCATTCACTGCAAGTAGAGAAAAGCCTGTTCAGCAACAAAGACCCAGCATAGCCAAAAATGAATACATAAATAAAATTATTTAAAACAAAGAATAACAATTGCAAGCCGCATGAGGAAATGGTGTACCATAAGGTAGTGACACAAAACAGGGGGATTAGGACTCCAAGAAAATAAGAAAGAACATAATGCGAGAGTCTGTCTCTGAGTGAGTGTAGTTTTCCTGGATGTGCTCTTTCTCAGGAGGTTTCTGGTGGAAGTGAGCCAGCTTGGCTTTCCATGCCTCCCACTCTCCCAAGCTTTCTTCCTGTTCACTTAGTATGGGTATGCAGAGCCCTCTACATCTGCCTTTCAGAATCTATCCTGCTCCTGCGGGATGTCTTCTGCCACACATGAGCTCAGTTTCTTTTCAGGTGCAGCCATCAAGGAGAATGA
This sequence comes from Ovis aries, assembly GCF_016772045.2. Classification (NCBI taxonomy): domain Eukaryota; kingdom Metazoa; phylum Chordata; class Mammalia; order Artiodactyla; family Bovidae; genus Ovis; species Ovis aries. The sequence goes on from NC_056066.1 coordinate 13,609,331, forward strand.
CCCAATTAACCTATTTTTTGAAGGTGTTCAAATGTCTGATGAGCTTCGAAAAATGGATGCTTTCGAACTGTGGTGCTGGAGAAGACTCTTGAGAGTGCCTTTGACTTCAAGATCAAACCAGTCAATCCTAAAGGAAATCAGTCCTGAAGATTCTTTCAAAGGACTGATGCTGAAGCACCAATATTTTGGCCACCTGATGTGAAAAGCTGACTTACAGGAATAGACACTGATGCTGGGAAAGATTGAGGGCAGAAGGAGAAAGGGGCAACAGTGGATACGATGGTTGGATAGCATCACTGACTCAGTGGACATGAATTTGAGCAAACTCTGGGAGAAAGGAAGAAGCAGGAAGCCTGATGTGCTGTAGTCCGTAGGGTCACAAAGAGTTGCACACAACTTAATGACTGAACAGAAACAAATGTGTGACAGTCTTTTAGACTTGTCACTTGTGGCCCCCGGACTCCACTCTCATGCCGGGACCTCTGTTCCTTCTCAGTTCATTTTCTTCCTGGTACTGGTAGAGATCTGATGACAGTTATTGAGCACTGCTATGCCTGAAAACTTCCTGTGATTCCCTTTCTTCCTTGTCACTCCAGTGGCTGCTTCCCATCATTGCTTCTGCCAGATTCTACCTAGCTTTTGGTAACATTCACTCATAATTTGGAATTTGTGGGTTGTATGTCCTTTCTTGTTTTCCCCCAATTTTTTTTTTTAAATTTTCTACTTTTTCTGATAACCCTGGCCAGCCTTAGGGTCAAATTTATGGCTAAATACTTATATTTACTACCATATGCTTAAATAAATTAGCTTTAGAGCCTGCTTTTGAAAATCAGTCTCTATTTAACTCTAGCTATGATAATATGCAGGCTTTCCAGGTAGCTCAGTGGTAAAGAATCCTCCTGCCAAGCAGGACATGGGTTCAGTCCCTGGGTCGGGAAGATCCTCTGGAGAAGGAAGTGGCAACCTAGTCCAGTATTCTTGCCTGGGAAAGCCCATGGAGACTGGCAGGCTAAGTCCGGGGGGTGGGGGGGCAAAAGAATTGGACACGACTGAGATGACTGAGCAACTGAATTGACTGAACTGAACTGACCGAGCGACTAATGCTGACAATGATGATATGTACTCTGCAGAAAACAGAGAACAGTGAAGAGAGAAAGGCAATATCTTACAGGGATATAAATCATGTTGAAATGAAAGCATTTTAATATGGAGTTACTTGCTTGGTCAAAGGAGAGTCAATTTTTATCTCATTTCCATGTTATTTCATCTAGCCTCCCTGTTTCATCTTCTGGTGTACCGTATTGAAGAAGGAAAACTATCCGGAAATAAAACATAATGATCAGACTGTGGGGATGCTGAAACTACACTCTTGGCTTCACATAAGTGACTCTGGAGGAAGCCTGTCCCTTAGGAACACATGGATACTTCCCGTTGCTGAGGCTGAGGATAACTTTTGCTGACTGCATCAGAAAGTGGAAAAGACAATTTAATGCACACGTTTATAAACTGACATGTTGACAGGAAACAAGTCAACTCAATGAAATACCTGTATCCATGGTTACCCAGGCAAGACAATTATCAGCTTAAAGAAAGAAGTCTTCCACATCACTGTGTATTGTTACAATCTTTTTAAAAGGTAAAGATATTCCTGGAAAGTCAATTTAATAAATAAAGAATTGAAAAAAGAACTTGCATTACTGATCCACTGCTATTTATAACGTACTTTGCAGAGTTACTTAAGTTTTTGAAGGCAGAGAATATTATTTTCATGACAAGGTGACGAACAAGACAGTCCTAAGGATTTGCACAGAAAAGAGATTTGATTTTTTAAGAATCCAGGTGATCAAAGGATCTGGCAGTTTGAAATGCAATACATTTTTCATAAAGATGTAACATAATTTAAAATGAGAAATTTAGAAGGATATTAGGATAAAGTAAACTAGTGTTCAGAAAAAATGGGTCTTCAAATAAATAGGATTTTCAGAGTTTAAAAGAGAGTAATTGTATGATAAAGGAATAAAGTTTAAAAAAATGCAGAGTGACATAAAGAAGATAAGTTAGAAAAATAAACCTGACTAGAATATGTTTTACTATATTAAGTAATTGTATCCTGTCCTTCTCTGGGTCTTTAACATATACGTTAGGAGAGTATCAAGCTGAATTGTTTTCGTATCTTTCAGAAAGAATTTTTGTTTCGATCATGCAAGCATGTTAATAAATAACTTTCTTCTCAATCTGGATACATTCTGTAGCAAATAATAGTGAGGTCTCTGTACCTGTTTAGGCTGCAAAACATTTCTTGTGATGCCATATGAAATCTTCAGAGTATAATATATTACTTCTATGATAATATTTTCCATAAAAATCAGTGATGTGGGTAGTTGATTCTTATCATATTTTGTGCTACACTTCAACAGTCAGTCTGCCCCCATTAATATCAAAGAAGCATGAAAAGGCTCTACTGTGCATCTCAGATATTTCCTCCAACAATAGATCTTGGACAAAATATACTAACTAAGCAGTTCTCTGTCAAAACAAACAAACCAACACACACCCCCCATATTCTAGGTGAAAGAAAAGCCTTGTAATTATGTAAGGAAACTGAGCCAGGAGTTGGATACAGTGTACATCAAGGTCAAAATATCACCAAACTCTTTAAGTGAAACAACTGTACTTACAAGACATACATCTGTCAACTCAGCACAGAACATTAATTTATAAAAGGAAGATGCTTGCATTTTTTAAAAGTCAGACTTCTGAGCTGTATCATCAACATATTGGATTCTGCCAGATGGTCAGAAATACAGGTAAGAACCTGGACTTGCAATTGGTATCATAAGTGTGTTAGGATCTGTTTTGTGGGATTGAGCCCTCAACCTGCGGGGACCCTGATCCTATCTCCAGGCAGACAGCGTCAGAACTGAACTGAGCTGTAGGACATGCAGCAGATGTCTGAGAACTTCTCTGGAGGTGTGGGAAAACCCCACCATCTCCCAGCAGGTAGTGACCTCAACTAATAATCTCACTAGAACAAACAGCACAGAATCCTCATGGTCCTCATGTCCAGATACAATGTAAGAGATGTATTGCCTTAGTTTTCTGCATCATATTTGTATGAAATTTTATATAAAGATACTTTAATGGCTAAATTGTATTAGTAGCTGAGAACGGACTTCAATCAACAGGCAATGGAAACTAGGTGTTACCTGAGACATTTAATTATGTTTCCCTTTTCAATGCATTTAAAATAACTTTGCTATTTGACAATTATAAAACTCTGACAGAGGGATCTTGATATTCACTTTTTGAGGATTAGAAAGGTGAGTCTTAAAGAGAATTAGCAACTGTCTCAAAAAAGCAAATGGAATTGGTTGATCATGAATCAGCCAGCATTCTAACTCAAGGATCCTGATCTTGGTTTTTTTGTTTTTTGGTTTTTTTTCTTTTTACTGCATTGTGGTTATATCCTTAGGAGGTATTGGTTTAATATGACTAATGAAAGTATGAAGTCCCAGTAGTCTGTAGGCTCCTTGAATTGGCTCTATTTTCCCTTCTTCCTATAAAACAATGAATGTTACCCTTCAAGCAGTGGTAGGAGGGAAAAAAAAAGATCTTGACAAGTCTCATAAACTGTACTGCCATTCAAGCTTTCTTTATTATTATACTTATAGAATTCAAAACCCCAGCAGGGTTAGCCTTAAGTAGAAAGAAAACATAATCATTTTTTATACAAGATGTTTAACATGACATTCCATGACAATGGGAAGCTGAGAGTCCTATACTCATTTCATAGATAAGAAAATAGAATGGAAAAGAGGTTAATTAATTTGTGAAAAATCACAGAATTATTCATTGTGCTCAGGAAAAATCTGAAGTTTATTTGAGAATACTTTGCTTGAGTGAACTTCCCTCTCCTGTTTTTCTCCAAGTAGCTCCTGTGTGTAAATATCCTTTTATTTACAGCACTCTCTGGAGCCCCAGTGCAGAAGGCAATTCCATCTGCTCTAAAGAGATATGCTTGCTGGAGAAGTCCCCGTTCTATCCTTCCATACATGTTAGTCCACCTACTTCCTTCAAGTCTAGTATCAAAAGCAGTTATTTAGACAAAGCTCGTCCAGCTGTATCACATTTGGTATGGATTATGGGTTATTACCCTTATTATAGGGAATTAGCCTTTAGGACCAATTATGATTGAGGAATTTTAGGGGTGATAACTTCAGCAGTAGGGACTTCAATTTGTATGACTGTGTTTCCCTTCATGCATTAGAGTCAGTCTTTCTCTGAAATTTTACTTTATTGGTATTTGAGCCACTTGCTGTGGTGGGCTCCAGAGGGAAGTCAGGGAAGGGATCTGGTCTGGAGCTGGACCTAAGAAAGCCCATTGTGGAATCTCCCCTTAGAGGGCACCTCCACTAGGGTTGAAACTGGGTAGGTCTAAACCAGATTATGGATAAAAAGCAGAATCACTCAAACACTGGGAAGGTAGATGAGTAGAACTACAATTGAATAAGAACACGGTTTGAAACACTGATAGGAGATTCCGAGCTGGAGACCGGAATATTGATGACCTCTTTTATTACCTTGAGTTTGTTGAGAAGAGGTGATAAAGGAAAAGATCAAAATGATAGTATACAACTTAGATAGAGCCTACTAAAAGCTGTAACTAAACACACATCCTAAGTTCTATTCCAAAATTTGACGAAATACTAGAGATTCTAGTGTGTCCAGGCAAAATCTTTCCCTAAGGTCAATATGCCAATCATGTATTCTTAAACAAACATTGACCTAGCCTAGCACAATTTTTTTACCCTCCTTCCAACTCAGGACAAACTGGAAAAGCCAATGGTTCTCCGCAAACCAGCCACATAAATTGCACTGCTTCTAGTCTGCCTGCCTCTAACGTCTCCATCTGAACAACATCCAGTCAGAGAATACCTAAAGCTTACTTTTTTTTTCCCCACTTTAAGACTTTTCCACTCTCCTGCTTGTTTTTGGGTCTTTGTCAAACACAAGCAGCTGTGGCTGACTCCCTTCCTAGTTCAAGTTCTGAATAAACAGACTGCATTCTCAGTGGGGTGGTCTTCATTTCTCCCCACAAACCCATCCTGCAGACTAGTTTAAAAAAAGAAAGAAACATGTTTGTGCCTCCTTCCTGTTCCAGTGGTTTCTGTAAGTAAGGACACTTCCCTGTATCTGGATTTTCTGTGCAACGTATTGGTTGCTGAGCAATATGGCTTAGTACCAGTCGCCTGCCTAAGTGAACTGAAGCTATCGAAAGTTGTAAACATGTTGTTGTTGTTCAATTGCTAAGAGGTGTCTGACTCTTTGAGGCCCCATAGAGTGCAGCACGCCAGGGCTCCCTGTCCCTCACTATCTCCCAGAGTTTGCTCAAAATCAAGTCCGTTGAATTGGTAATGCTGTCCAACCATCTCATCCACTGTTGCCCCTACTCCTCCTGTCCTCAGTCTTTGCCAGCATCAGGGTCTTTTCCAATGAGTCAACTCTTCTCATCAGGTAGCAAGAGTATTGGACATTCAGCTCCAGCATTAGTTCTTCCAGTGAATATTCAGGCTTGATTTCCTCTAGGATTGACTGGTTTGATCAGGGTTTGATAATTTTTTTCTTCTTTATACTTCTTAATTAGGTAGGCGGTGACGTGGGTAAGCATGTCTGTAAACTCAAATCTCCTTGGGATGAGCTCTTAGGAAGTATTAGCTACAGGGCAAAGTGAAAATGAAAGTCGTTCAGTCATGTCCAACTCTTTGCGACCCCATGGACTGTAGCCCACTATACTGCTTCCCAGCAGGGAGCTTGGATTTTCCATGCAAGAATCCTGGAAAGTATTCCCTTCTTTCTAATACTATTCCCTTCTCCAGGGGATCTTCCCAACCCAGGGATCAAACCCAGTTCTTTCTGCATTGCAGGCAGATTCTTTACCATCTGAGCCAAAACTGTCTTTGAACCCAGGCTTTCAGCAATTAAGTTGACAGTTGGGCTTCTTACTGCCTAATCATTCATTTGGATTCAGGGGAAATTTTGAGATGCTCCCAAGCACTAATGGGTCTTTCTGGTTTTATTTCTCTGGTCTTTTTCTTTTGGCCTTTTTCTTTTTCTTTCTGACATCAGAGGTGAGGGGAAAAAAGCCTCCATCCTTCTCTGCTTCACAGAACAAAAATCCCTGAAAACTATAAGTCCTTGTTAGAATTACAAGAAAATTAAGTTTTGTAGAAGAAGTTCTGTTATTTATTTCTTTTCCAAATGCTTGTTGTTTTCTTCTTGAAATCACACCCTTTTTTTTTTTTTTGGTAATTTTGCAAATTTATAACTTTTGCACTTTCAGTGTGTGGGCGTGTGCAAACGAACCTAGCGTGCTTCTGTTAATTTTCACACTGTTTTCCGCTGTGTTCCTGCTGGGCTGCTAAAATAAATTTTGAAAAAATGGCATTATGTTACCTGGGTATTAAGGAAATTATTTTTTACTCTCATATTGGAAAAAACAGTCATTTTAATCAAACAAATAAAATGAATTGCATTATTTTATTTTAGGCCACTTGGTTAGCTTTTACATGTCCACAGGAATTCCAAGTCTGTGATTAAAATTTTGCTTTGGAGGACAAACATGGTATTCAGGTATGCTGATAGAAATGCCAAGCCAATGGCAAATGGGTATTTGTAAGAGAACCGATTTATTTACTTTGTCTAAGGTTTGAAAAAAATCTTTGATTCTTTCTCATATTTAACTTTAATATTTATTCAAGGGAGATTCAGCCAGCTCCTCTCACTGGATCTTATAATGCATGGGAAAATAAAGCAAAAACAAAGATAAGACATTCCATATCCACATCAGGCTAATTTAGGACTTCAGTCCTAAGTAAATAGTAAAAATGATTCCAACGTCATCAGTAAATTTTCTATAGGAATATGGCTGCATGTTCTGAATGTTTCCACATTTTCCGCCCAGGAATGAAAACAGAAAATAAGAGTAGGGCAAAACTCAAACTAGGTGACTGCAGCCCTGAAATCAAAAGACACTTACTCCTTGGAAGAAAAGCCATAACCAACCTAGACAGCATATTCAAAAGCAGAGACATTACTTTGCCAACAAAGGTCCATCTAGTTAAGGCTATGGTTTTTCCAATAGTCATGCATGGATGTGAGAGTTGGGCTATAAAGAAAGCTGAGCGCTGAAGAAGTGGTTTTGGAGAAGACGCCTGAGAGTCCCTTGGACTGCAAGGGGATCAAACCAGTAAATCCTAAAGGGAATCAGTCCTGAAGATTCAGTTGAAGGACTGATGCTGAAGCTGAAGCTCCAATATTTTGGCCACCTGATGTGAAGAACTGACTCACTGGAAGAGACCCTGATGCTGAAAAAGATTGAAGGCAGGAGGAGAAGGAGACGACAGAGGATGAGATGGTTGGATGGCATCACTGACTCGATGGACATGAGTTTGAGCAAGCTCTGGGAGTTGGTGATGTGCAGGGAAGCTGGATGTGCTGCAGTCCATGGGGTCGCAGAGTCAGACACAACTGAGCGACTGAACTGAACTGAGGAGTCAGAGAAAACTCATGAATTCCAAATAATATATAAGCAATGCTGATACCTGCTGAGACCAGAAAGCTCCAAGTGAGAAGCAATGATGCTCCTGCTAAGAAGAACTGAGAAACAAAGTGCCTAGAGGTGATAGGTCTGTTTATCAGTGTAAAGTTGATAAATGTCTAAGTAGTTATTATGTTCCAAGTATTCCTTGAAGTGATTTATGAATATTCACTTATTTAAATTTCATAAGACCTCTATAACCTACTGTTATTATCCATATATTATATGTAAACAAAAAACGAGGTGTAAAGCTTCAATGGCAATCACAGAAATTAATACAAATATTCCCTTTAAACAGTAGGAATAATGGGCAAAGCTAATAGTCTAGGTAGAGAAAGAAGGCACAGAACTATCCAGAGGGTCCCACAGTTCTTGATATGACTGAATGTTTGTGTCCCCCCAAAATCCATGGGGGCTTTCCAGATGGTGCTAGTGGTAAAGGAACTTCTTGTCAGTGCAAGAGATGCAAGTCATGGGTTCAATCCCTGGGTCAGGAAGATCCTCATGAGTAGGAAGTGGTAACCCATTCCCATATTCTTGCCTGGAGAATCCCATGGACAGAGAAGCCTGGCTGGCTATAGTCCATGGGACCACAATGAGTCAGATACAAGTGAGCAAACACTAAGCACAAAATTTGTTGTCTTTTTTTCGGCCATGCTATGCACATGTGAGATCTTAGTTTCCCAACCAGGGATTGAACACATACCCTCTGCAGTGGAAGCAAGGAATCCTAACCACTGGATCACCAGGGAATTCCCTTTAAATTCATCTGGAGCAGCTGCCCATCTCTAACTTTCAAGCCATAATAATTTAACCAAGACTGCCAATATTCTTTGTTCAGTAAGCCCTGGTGGAAAATATTCATTCATGAGTCACTGTTTACTATCAATAATGCGGAGGCCAAATCGACGTGAATATAACTCTCTTTCCAAACTCTAGTCATCATATCTCTTCCATCGTACCAGACTTCCATAGTCACATCCTGGCTCTTACCCACTGTTGTTGCATTAAATGCCCATTCCAGTGGCTTCCTCGTGTTCTTCATTTCTCCATGTCTTAAGTGTGGGGTCTCCACACCCCCTCCCAGACAAGGGTTCAAGCACCTGCGCCATCACCAAAGATTGCTCCAGTTCCCAGTGTCTCATCACCAAAATATCCAGAGTTAAAACATTAGAAGCCTTCAGACAAGCTCTCAAAACCCCTTATTTAACATGGGACACCAAAGAAAAGTAAAGAGAACTAGAAGGAAGATGAGAAAAGTCTCATAAGTTTATAACATATACTACATAGGGATGGGTAAACTCAAAAGCAAACCAATATATTCATTCAGTTAATTGTGGACAGAGTATGTTTCATGATCTGCTGGGAAACCGCACTTATAATATTTTTTATGTGGACAAATGTTGTGTTTTGGCTTCCAATACCACTAAATAAGCTGTGAAACAGATTCTTTATGTAGTTTGCAGACTTGTAATTGACATAAGCTCTTAGAAATCACAGTTATAATTTTCTAATATAGAGAAGTAATAAAAGAAAAAATGTCACATTATGTTATTGTCTGGATAAGTCTGGTTGTCATTAAATACAAAAATGCATGCATAAATGTGATTTACTGACAAGGTTAGAAAATGCAAACTGAACAGCAAGGTCAACAAAACAAAAACAAACAGTGGAAGCTTCCTTCCCCCACCGCTAACTCACCATTACCATCTCTCCTTTCTCTCTGATTCTCTCCTTGTATGTACACACACACACATACACACACAATGTTATTTGCATATTACTTGGAATCTTTCTAAACTTTATATGTGCTTGGGTGTACTCCTTAGTGATAATTTTGTGTCTGATACACCTTGTTATATCTTTCTTTTTAGGTGAATACAGTGATTATATTAATATAGTACAATTCCAGTAAAGTTTATGTCACAGTTTGTATAATCAGAAACAATATGTGCAAGTTCGATGCATGAAGCAGGGCACTCAAAGCTGGTGCTCTGGGACAACCCAGAGGGACAGTGTTGGGAGGGAGGTGGGAGGAGGGTTCAGGATGGGTGGGGCACATGTATACCTGTGGCCAATTCATGTTGATGTATGGCAAAAACCATCACAATATTGTAATGTAGTTATCCTCCAATTAAACTGCATAAATTAATTCAAAAAAAGAAACATATTGGTGGGCATGTTAGCTGTTATAAAAGTTGTTTTACTTTCTTAACAGCACTACCAGCATCAATATCTTTATAAATTGATAGATACATTTGTTTACATTTCTAGAAATAGGATTTTCAGGTAAAGTAACTGCATTTTAAAATTTGATATAGTTTGTCAAATTTTCAACCACAAAGTGTGCAACAGTGGTTTTATATATATATATACATATATGTGTGTGTGTATGTGTGTATATATATATATATATATATATATATATATATATATATATAGAGAGAGAGAGAGAGACTTCCCTGGTGGCTCAGATGGAAAAGCGTCTGCTTGCAATGCAGGAGACCCAGGTTTGACCCCTGGGTTGGGAAGATCCCCTGGAGAAGGAAATGGCAACCCACTCCAGTACTCTCGCCTGGAAAATCCCATAGACAGAAGAGCGTGTATATATATATATATATATATATATATATATATATATATATATACACACACACACACACTTGAAATATAGATATATACCTACAATGAATAAAGAAAATATTCAGTAGTAAAGACAAGAAGAATATAAACCCTGGTAAACATTTGGGAGTTCCTAGGAAAAGCGCACTGTGATAAGTGAGAATTAAGACTGCATCTGATACAATCTGCTTACTAATGAAACCAAATATAGACACAATAAACTGTAAAGGAATTCTGTGGTTATTGAATGCAGGTTGCTTAGTGCTATTTAGTGAAACATGCCACATCCCAGATGAAGAGAAAAAGGAGAAAAAAGAGAATGGCAGATATTTTATCCAGAAGGCTTATATCTTTGGAATTCTCCTTCCAAATAGAAGGTCTGAAAGATGCAGCCCTGAAGAAAAGTAAAATATAAGATTGAAAGAAATAAGCATGAGACCAATAGGAGAGCTGGGGCAAACTTCTATATCAAGATCTCCCATATAATCAAGACCAAAAGAGTTCAGGATAAAAGAATAAAACTCAATTTGTGGAATGGAAGGGTTTTACATGGGATTTCCTGAATATTCAGCAGAGATCTCATGCTGTATTGAAGTTCCCATCTTACAAAGCAGTCAGGCAGTCAGCAACTACCCATAGAAGGGTAGAACCAACACGAGCAATTACATGCTGTTCAATTCTCTCCTGCCACATCACCCATCAGTACACTATCCCCAAATATAAGCACTACTTAAAAATAATTTTTGAAAACAAGATACAATAGTTTTACTTAACATTTGCTAATTTCCCACATACAAGGTTCTATATTTTGCAGTCTAATCATGATAGAGAATTAACGGATCAGCTGCTGCTGCTGCTGCTGCTAAGTTGCTTCAGTTGTGTCCTACTCTGTGCGACCCCATAGACGGCAGCCCACCAGGCTCCCCCGTCCCTGGGATTCTCCAGGCAAGAACACTGGAGTGGGTTGCCATTTCCTTCTCCAGTGCATGAAAGTGAAAAGTGAAAGTGAAGTCACTCAGTCGTGTCCAACTCCAGCAACCTCATGGACTGCAGCCCACCAGGCTCCCTTGTCCATGGGATTTTCCAGGCAAGAATACGGTAGGGTGCCATTGCCGTCTCCGTAAAGGATCAGCACAGGGCTTATGTATTAGTTTCAGGAGAGCGGCACTTGAAAATTATAAAGCGTTGGTCTACCTTACTGAATGTAGTAGGTTTGCGCTCACAGATCAAGTTAATAACTGGTAGTTTAAATGAGCACAGCCATCCGAGTTCTGTTGCATTTTGTCTTTGTTTGGCAATTGTGAATGTGATATGATAATTAAACTCACTTGTTGAATATAAAGTTGTATATGAAGTCTGTGGGCTGACTTTTTGCATTTGTGAATAATATACAAGTCCATAAAATTGAACATTTTCACACATTGTGAACATGTCCAAAAGAAATTGCAGAAGTATCTATCCAATGTATAATTCTAACACTAATCTTAGCAAACATGAATTTTAAACTTTTCCATAACTGGAGAGAATGTGCTTGCGTTATTTATAGCTGTCAACATATCATTTTTTTGTATCAAATTGTCACTGCATTTGATATCTTGTGGGATGACTGATCACCATGATTAGTGTTGAAATAATACATTACAAGGTTTGAGTGAAATTTTTAAAATTTACTGAAAATAAGAGAGATTTCTTGAAGCTATTTGTGACAGAAAAATTGACTCCATGCATGACTTCATGAGTATGTAATTTCATGCGTAAAGTTTTGAGTCGAACTGAGTCAATTCATGTGCAGAGAGACTCAAAGATTTAGGAATTAGCTGTAATATTCAATCATATATTTTGAGAAAGTAATTCTGTCATCACTAATTATAAATGATTTAATACTATATATTAAAAATAGTCAAATAAAAACACATAACACTGCATTACAAGTTGAATAGTACTACCCTTCAAGTCAAGAAACAGGACAATTTTATTTTAATGATCAAATAAAAGATAAACATATGCTATGAGTATAGAAGTTGCTTTGGAATAGCTAAGAAAGAAAACAAATTTACTTCACAAACACACTTTTTCTGAGTATTAACAGATCTAAATGATGGATAATCTTCCCTGAAGGTGACTTAATAATATAAAAAATCCTCTTTGATAGCTACATATTTACTGCCTGCATATACACAGAACTATGGAAACATTACATCTAAAGCAGAAGTTATGCACAGACTCTGTCTACGTGACACAAATTGCCTGTTAATTTTAGGTTATTAAATCATATGGAATCTGGGATGATTTCTGTGACAATATGCCTTTATGTACATCTTAGAAAATATTCACATATAGTTGCAGAAAATTATAAAATATAAAATGCGCATCAGATGTATGTAACTGTTTGACATTATTCTGATCTTTAAGTTAAGAATATCCATGTTTAATTATATAGAAAGATGACAATTTGTGGCTACTAAAGAGACTCCCGACATAATAAAGGTTCTACTTTCTCTTAGTAATCTTAGTGATCAACTGAATTGTGTCGAGATATCAATCCCACGGACAGAGGAGGCTGGTGGGCCACAGTCCACGGGGTCACAAAGAGTCGGAAATGACTGAGCAACTAAATAACAGCAAATTGATAAAAAAGCATAAGCATTGCCATCTCTAACACATATTAGCCATGTGACGTTGGACAACAGACTTTTTTCGATCTTACGTTCCCTTTGAAATATGAGGATACTTACTCATAGATATTACGGTGAAGAGTAAATGAGACAATGTTTATGGTGCAGTACAGCACCAGGTCTCATACAAATTAAGTTCTCTTCAAATGGTGGTTATTATTTTTTCCCAATTAATTTTCTAATGCTTTCATTATGTCTTGGGAAATTAAATTTGAATTCTTTGAATATCTGGTAATTATTACTTTGGAAGTGGAATTTAATTAGATTTTTTACTTAGCTAAATGTTGAGTGATGTTAGGACAGAGGGCAAGGTAAAGAGGAAATGAATGTGCTTGGCTTTTATTTTTGAAGATATGTCTTTCGTGGGAGGAAATACTATTATATTTATACATATTTATAAAAAAAATAAATGGAGCATTTAATATTGCATTTCAAGCAGTTGTGAAGTCAGCAAAATAATGATAAATGTTTTTTGCTTTCTACAGAGAAATGTTCTGAGAGGAGAAAAAAGAATCAGTTCAAATTATCTCAAGACAGGTTTCTAAGAGTCTTTCAAATTGTGTTCTCCGAGCCCAGCTATGCAGTAAGGTCACAACCTAGATAGTTTTAATTTTACATACTCTATAGTTAGCACATGAATTTTAGCTTATTGAACATAGGAGTTAGATCTTTATATATTGTTGCACATATAGTTTAAACATATTTAAGATTTGTATGTCACTGATATGCCAGAAGAATTAATTTATAGAAATCATGGGAAAGGTTTTAATATATGAAGTGTTTAAAAAATGTTGAGAGTGTTTAAATGTTTGGATTTATTAAATATTTGGTCAAAATTACATACATTGAGATATAGCATTGGTGAGAACAAGACAGATACAAAATTTAAACTTCAAAGTAGAAAAGTACACAATTACAAACAATTCTTAAACATGTTTTAGCTTTGAAATGAAATTCAATTTTTTTTCAAAGAGGTAATATAGTGGGAAAGTCAGAGATAAAAATGTGTTTGACTTTTAAGAAATTTGATTTCCCATCTGCTCTTAAAACCCCCAAAGTCAAGCTTCTCCTTCTGACCAGTTGAAGAAACAGGGACCAAATATACCCTTCCTATCTAAACAACTGGGAAACTGTACCAAATGCAAAAAAGGCAAGAATTTTCATACACTAGACAACAGGCAATGCAGAGTCATGATCTCTGAGAGGACAGACAGAGTCCTAAAATACCAGGCATTTATTGCAGGTCTCTGTAAGCTGCAGTATAAGAAGAAATGCAGAGAAGCCAGAAGTCTTCCTGAGTTGAGGACTCAAAAGATCAGATTATGAAGAAAGGAAAGCAGCTGTAATTTTTAGGCAGAGCTGCAGAGAGAAGAGAGGCAGAGACGGAGAGAATGTATGTGTGTGTGTGTTTGTGTGTTTGTAAAAGAGAGAGAGGGAGAGATCCAGAGATCTGCAGGGAGATCCTTCCCAAGACTTTAGCTGAGTACAGATTTACATGTTTGAGAGAAAATTATTTCTGGAGGGGCAAAAACTACAGAAAAGAATCAACTTTCCTTTGTGTAGACCTGTTTTTCCATCTGACATCTGCCTACAGAATTTCTTTAAGATCTCTTGAAATTAAGATCTGCTGCCAATGAATTTTCTCAGTTTGAAAATATTTCCTTCCAGTGTGTGGCTTGTCTTTTCATTTCCTTAGCAGTATTATGTGAAGACCATCCATTTTTAATTCCGAAGAAGTCTAATACACCATTTTTTACACTTATGTTTCCTGCAATAGCGAAGATTGTTCTATTTAGGAAATCTTTGTGAAACATGATTATAAAATTTCCCTGTGTTTTATTCTAGAAGTTTTATAGTTTTATCTCTGACATTCATGTCTTTGCTCCAACTCAAATTTATGTGTACTTAGTGTGGCTAAATGTCTGTTCTTTTTAAAGCCAAGGATATCTAACCCAGCACCATTTCTTGAAAAGTTTATTATTTCTTCCATAAACATTTTACTCCTTTGTTGAAAATAAACTTATTATATTTGTGTGAGTCTGTTTCTGTTTTCCAAATTCAATGTTGACCTATCTTCATTGTAGTTCTGTTGTCTTAAAATTGTTCATGCTTTCCCCTTATCTTTTCACTATGTGCAGTGATATGTTGTTTTTTATTTCTGATATTGCTAATTTATATCTTCTCCCTTTGTTCTCATCCACCTAGCTGGCTATTCATTGATCTTATTGATATTTTTAAAGAATAAGCTCTTAAAGGGTTGTATTGACTTTCCTATATTTGTCTCTGTTTTTATCAACTGCTTTATTTTTAATTTTTAAAATTTATTTTATTTTAAATTTTATTACCACTTCAAATTTACTTCTTTGTTCTTCACTATTACCTTTGTTGTACTTATTTTAGGATTAATTTACTGAAACTTAAATTTCTAGTTTCAGGTTGAAAACTTAGCACATTGATTTGAGAATTTCCTTAATATCTTTTAATGATAGTACTTAATGCAGAATGCAATTCCTAGAATCCACAAAGAAACAGGTCTGGTTTGTGTTCTCACCAGCCATGGTAGAGTTTATAGCAGCTGTAGTAGCAGGTAGAATTTCCACCCTAGCAGTGAGGTTAATCTGGCCCTGGATTAGACGCTATTCAGGAGCCACACTAAGAAAGTTAACAGTGAGCGCAAAGGTATCTGATTCTCAGTAAATTTACTAAATACCAGAAGTAAACCAATACTACACAGAGGATTACAACACAGTCCAGTAGTCAAAATATAAAATTCACAATATTCAGCATCCTTTAAAAATTATGAAAGCTACAAGAAAGTAGGAAAATATAAACCACAACCAAAAGATGGATTAAGTAATATAGATCTATTTAGATCTATAAATAAAGACCAGTGAACTAAAAGAAAATTATGCTAAAATGGATTCTATAAATATATTTCATATACCCAAGAAGGTAAACAAAAACACGATGTGAATGATGAAGAAATCAATTGAGTCTATTACAAAACCATTTAAAATTGTAATTGAATAGTGTTTCAATGACTAATATCTAATTTCCTGGTGGTCAAAATATATACATTGATTTTTAACTCCTGTAAATATATTGACTTACTTTATAACCTAGAGAATGATCTATATTGATCATTGAACCGTTCAAGTATACTTATTAAAACATATATTCTTCTGTTGTGGGATAAAGTGTTTCACAATATAAGTTAGGTCAAATTTCCTGATCATGTAACAGAAGTTTTTCTATCTTCTTTTCTCTCTGTTACTATGGAGGAGTAATGGTGAATTTGCCTATCTCTCCTCTCAGGTCTATGAGTTTTGCTTCATATATTCTGAAGCACTATCATTGGGCTAATAGATATTTAGAAATGTTCTGTTCTTTGATGAACTGATCAGTTTGTCAATATGTCCCATTTTATTCATGGTAATATTCCTTGTTCATGCATATTATTTCTATCTCCAAAACCCATAATTTTTATTAATTTTGCATTAAATGCTGAATTATTTAAGTAGATTTAAAAATAAGACAATTCTATTTTAAATTCACCCAAATATTTGCCATGTTTTGTGCTACCAGAGGAGTACCAGATAAACAGAAAAAAAATATGTGAAGAAATAAGAGCCATTTTTTCCAAATATCATGAAAATTATAAACCCACAGACTTAATAAGCTCAATGAATTTCCTGCAACCCTCCAACCTTGTCAAGATACATCATAATTATGTGGCAAAAATAATGATAAAGAGAAAAATTTTAAACATAGCCAAAAGGATGACACATTAAGTTTAGAGAAATGAAAATAGGAGTGACAGCAGATCACACATGCAAAGCTATGCAACCAGAAGATGACAGAGGGACATATTTGAACTGTGAATGTCAATCTTGACTTATCTAATAAGAATATCTTTAAAAAATAAAGGTGAAAAAATAACATACATATTCAGGTAGAATTCAAAGTTATACCATTATTTCTAAAAACTAAAACTAAAATTAAATAGACAATTTAAACAAATATGTGTCATTTTTTTCCCCTACAGATATGTGCTGCTGCTGCTGCTGCTAAGTTGCTTCAGTCGTGTCCGACTCTGCGCGACCCCATAGACCGCAGCCCATCAGGCTCCCCGTCCCTGGGATTCTCCAGGCAAGAACAGTGGAGTGAGTTGCTATGCCCTCCTCTCCTTGTGTCTAGTTAACTGAATTTCCTTTTAGCAAAGACATCGTTACAATCATCTATAGTTCTTTATCTCCCTTCACATTCCCACAGAGACTATAAACTTTGTGTCCCACACTTTATCTCGCACTTTTACATGGCTGTGCCTCCTCAAAGGGCGAGGAGTCTGCAGAATTAAAGTAATGCGCTCTATGAAGAACAGATCTCTTTTCTACCTTCCAGGACCTTGAGATACCCTGGGAATGTCACGGAACCTCTTTTCAAAGCCTAAACAGATCTCGCTCCAAGGCTTTTTTCCCCTAGGACCCAAACACACGAGTGCACACATTCCAAGGACTGAGGAGTATCGGTTTGCTGTAAGGAGCATGAGGGTAACCACACTACAGGGTTAACTGGGGCTAGGGTTCAGCTGGGCTCCTTCAGCCACCAGTTCTGGCAAGGAAAGTTGAATAGTTTGAGGAATTGTGGCTTTGCATTCTTAATAAGCTATATTTGCTGGGTTATAGAACATACTTATTTACATTAGTTTGATTTATAACATTTAAATCATTACCCATAAGGATTACAGGACTTCATTTATGCTTTTGCCTTGGATGCCTCAAATATTAAGGGCAGACCTGAAGGGCAAACATCAGTAATATTTATCTTAGTGTTCACCATACTATAAATGTTCAATAAATACCAGATGCATACATGAAACAACCAACCAATAAATCATATAGCTATGAAAGTCTTTTCCTCAAAGATTTTGCAACCTAATGAGGGAGATAATATGTGGATTGTGAAATTCAAAGTGTTTTATAATAAATGTTGTATGGAAAATAAGTTCTTTCTGAAATTAAATTATTTAACCAGAATTATCAGGAAACAGGGTGAGATCTTTTTAATAAATGAAAAAAAAAGTTACTGGATGTTTTTATCCTTAAGTAGTGAAATCCTGAAATGAATTTAATTGAAAATTTAACTTTAGAGAATTAGGTTTTCCTGCCTTCTTCAATAGAGAACACACATACGGTATACATATGCTATATACAGTATACACACACTATATATAGTATAGTGTATACACACTGCAAGTAGTATTCATATAATGTATACAGTATGCTGTTGTTTAGTAGTTAAATCATGTCAGGCTCTTTGCAACCCAGGCTCTTTGCAGCACACCAGGCTTCCCTGACCTTCACTATCTCCTGGAGTTTGTTCAAACTCATGTCCATTGAGTCGATGATGCCATCCAACAGTCTCATCCTCTGTCACCCCTTTTCCTCTTACCCTCAGTCTTTCCCAGTATCAGGGTCTTTTCCAGTGAGTCAGCTCTTTGCATCAGGTGGCCAAAGTATTGGACCTTCAGCATCAGTCTTTCCAATGAATAGTCACACTGCATGAAGTACACACACACTGTAACCCTAAGGAAACAAATCCCTTGTGAACAATCTTTATTACTATTTAGATTCTATTTGGATAATTTGAACAGTTTTTGATTTCTCCCTTATTTACTTTACTGACATTATTAATATTTTTTCTGGGGCACTGTTTCTAACTTTCCATGACAGGAAGGCTGATAAGAATTCTTCAATCATTAGAACTAAAGAAGCCATTAGAGAAAATTTAGTTTAATTTCTGCGAATCTTAAAGAAGGTGGCCGAAGTCTAGCAAAACTTGTGAACAACTGGGGGTTAAGATTTAGAGCTTAGATTCTCTTCCACAGGTTGGGTTGGCGGGAAACTGATGGATTTTTTTCCCATATAATAGTGGCATAATTTATGGAAAGGAATGAATCTAAGTCATTCACATTTCTCAAAAAGAGTAGCTGATCTTAAACCGAAAATAAAACAAAAAACAAATAGTAAGAAATATTAGAAGTACATATTTTACAGTATGTTGGTAGAAAATTTTAGATGTAGTAAAACCAGCATAGGGCTTCCCTGATGGCTCAGTGGTTAAAGAATGTACCTGCAATGCAAGAGACATAGGTTAAATCCCTGGGTCAGGAAGAGACCTTGGAGAAGAAAATGGTAACCCACTCCAGCATTCTGCCTGGGAAATCCTATGAACAGAGGAGCCAGGTGGGCTACAGTCCATGGGGTTGCAAAAGAATCGGACACAACTTAGCAATTAAACAACAACAACAAAGCCAACGTATCAGGAGACAATTGCTGTTGAAAATGTGGATCTTTACTCACAGTTCTCAAGAAGGGGAGGAAGGTCACGCCATGGGAAGGCCACCTGGGCAAGCTTTCAGGGTCCATCAGGAGGCAGCGAAGAGGGGGAACTTAGGCAAGAGCTTTTAGTGTGGTTTCTGTGGTATAGAATAGGAGAGACAAGATATGCAGACTTAGGAAATAATTTCAGCAGACTTTGGGGCATGTGACTGCACCTAGTTGTCTAGTACCTGGTCCTGAGATGTTTAGGGCAGGTGGATAGTGACCTGGAGTATGAAGGTCCAATAAAGGATGCGGCTGGGTGTGGGCTCTGTATTTGTTGGTTTGTATTTGAAAAGCATACTTGAGAGGAGGTGGAAGGGCAGTGATGAGGATGGCAAGAGGTCAAGGCAAGGTGCCTCAGGCATATTACTGGGCTGCCCAGCAGGTACATTCAGGTTAAAGCATCAAGTTTACAAAGCCAGAAACGTGTTTAACACAGCACAGAAGAATATTTGGGGCTTGTAATGAGATCTGAAATGTGAAGAGTATTGAGGAAGTGTTTTCATTGATCTGTCTATGATGACATCAAGATCTTTCCCACAGAGTTTACAACTAATTCAAAATCTGTCAGTAAGAACAAGGTATATAAATTTTTCTTTCCAAGATGAAGTATAACTCACACACATTTAGAAAAATTTCTTTTTCTTAAGTTTTTATCTTGCCGGAACCTTTTTTAGTTATTATTTATTCACACCACAACCAAGTCAAAAAATTGATGTCACCCTGAAAATATCTTTAGTGATTTTGTGTACTTGACCTTTGATAAACTGTAGTAAGTTCAAATCTCTAATGCAGACATTATACTATCTTATTTTTATCTCTGTACTTCTTTATGTATTTATTCAAATATTGTTTACATTAATATTTCATATTCAAATTGTCAAAGGAAAATTTCAAAACAATGTTGAAATCTCTAATTATTGAAAGATTAGAGGTGCATTTATCTTAATGCATTATTTTAAGTTCAGACCAAAGGAGTTGTCTTTACTTATTACTGTGTTAGAGAACTTTTTAATATCTTTAAAGTTCAAGAAAATACTTATCATAAAAATTGTAATAGATGACTTTTATCTAAAAAATAAAGTGGAATCAAGATAAATTACAGTTTTGTGACTAAGGAAAACTTGCATGCAACAGAGATTAATTATATCCTTAAAATACATTTACCTAGCAAAATAATCTTTATGACATTTTCAAGACAGAAAACTTTGAAAATGTACCTAATTATGTCAAGAACATGTTTTAATATATGAATAAATATTTTTAACAACTAAGAGACTTAGTTTCAGATAATATATTTATTAATGCTTTACTGAATATGCTAGACATTGGTGAATTTCAAGCCTGTCATAATCCTGACAATATAATCAAGGAGATTTCAAGAATATTGTCCCAAAAGATGTTTTTTATAAGTTAAAATATTCTATAGTATTTTATTTATTGATAATATTCCCAAGTGGAAAGGAATTAGCATTCTGAGAAACCAAAATTGTAGTATAATTGTTTTTAAAAATGGCATTAGAGGGCACTATTGTATATTTTGTAGGAACTGAAAGCTTGAATGTATAGCCATGTTGAGAAAGTGTATGTTGGAACACTGTTTTTCTAGTTATTCTGATACATTGGCTTAAACAGACCATAAATCTTTGTCATTTGTTGATGAAAGAGAGAGAGAGAAAGTGAGGGAGGGAGGAAGGAAGGAAAGAAAACAAAGAAAGAAAAAAAGAAAGGGAGGGAGGGAAAAAGAAAAAAGAAAGATCATGGAATATATTACTCTTTAAAAATGAACAAAAAAGGAAAAATTGGGGATATAATTTCAAACTGTATGCTTTAGAAATACTAAGATAATGAAGAAAATAAACTTAAGCTAGAGAAGAAAAACATCCACAAAGCCTGTCTTTTTTTTTTTTTTTTCCTGATTATTTGCTTCATTTAGATCAGAATCAGAATGGTTAAGGCTTAATGAAACAGCAGTGAGATGATCTATTTGAACATCATAGACAGCACAATCTTACAAAGGAAACACTCACTACAGTGCTTCCTGATAAAAAATATTAACTTACTTGTTCAGTGAGGTCATACTTATACATTTACTTAGTACTACGCAGCAGCAGCAGTAGCACACTGTGTAAAGAGGGATGGCTAATTAAATAGCTCTTGGTCTCGTTTTCAAAGTATACATTGTTTTTTTTTTTTTTTTTTTTTTGCTTGTTTGCTTAAGATTATTACCCAAACAAGTACAGGAAAGCAGTAGGTTAGTGATCATAATTTTCTCTAGTAACTAAAAGCTTCAATGATGGGTACCATCCTTACGTTTCTGTTAGCTGGTGTTTCTGTTAAATAGAACCGGAAACTAGAAAACGTGCAGGTATTTAGGAAAAGCACTGCCTTTTCTCTCTTTCATACCAATATCTTATGAATAGAGCACATTGAAACACATATCTGTAACACAACTGAGATTATTATGTATACTTTTGAAAAAGAAAAATATGAATTTTTAATATTTTACCATAGAGACATTATCTACATGGTTCATCTAAAAAATGATTTGCCCAGACACCTTTCACCTCCTAGTTTATCACTTCGCCTATGTGTGCAGATATGGAGGTACTTCTCAATATCTAATTATTCCACATCATATGTAATTTGGGTGCTTTCTGTGATCTGAAAGGTTTTTGTTTCACTTTCCCCTGAGGAGTATTTTCTGGTTTTAGAAGTGTTAGCTTTTTACTCCACATTCTTTTATTTGGTTGATCAGCAAATTCTTGAAATTTTGCTACTGCCTACTGAGGAAGATTTGTTTAACACTTTTAGCTATGTTTTCTGATCATTGGCAGCAGCACGGATTTCGCTGCTACAGTTTAATAAGTGATCTGGACTAGAAAGAATGTCCTTTATATGTACTGAATGCCACTGTTAACTCTTGGAGTGGTTTTGCTGAAGCGCTCACTTGATTGCCTCTGGTCAATGTGCCATATTGGCATTCTAAACCTCATAACAGGGGACTTTGGAAGAAAGCATAACAGAAAGTTACTGTTTATTTACATCCAGAAAATTTGATTTTCCAGCCAGATTATTAAGACATTAATAACCAAAAGCATTTTGTGGAAATACAGATATATGTTACAATATGCACATATAATATAAACAATTTTTTTGTATTAAGTCCTTTGTGGAAATACACACACACACACGTGTGTGTGTGTATCTGGGAGTATATGAAGAAAATAGGTTTTTCTTTTTTTTTAATAGAAGGATTAATGATTTTTTTACTTTCTTTATACTTTTTCTATATCTTTAAAAACTTTCACAATAAACATTTATTTTTGCAATCAGAAAAACAACAAAAATAGCTATTTAAGATAAATAAATGATCAAAGTCATTCATCCCACTGACATGAGGGTCTTTAATGGGAAGTGAGTACAGGTAAACTGTAAGTAAACTGTATAAAACCATAATTTTGTATTTGATTGAATATTCTGACTTCTGTAAATTTCTGAGTTTCTGAGCCCAACCAATTTACATGATTGGTATAACTGCTTTGGTGGTGATGTGGACCCTGTAACTTAAAGATGATTAGATGGTTAAAAATAGTTAAAGATGGTTAATTATTTTTTGAGTATATCATCAGTGTACTTCATCATTTTTTCCAAAGAAAGTCCTTAAAAACAAAGGTCATCCTTTACTCCTCTATTGAATATGATTTCTGTTATAAAATATCTATAGAAAATAAGGTCAGCAAAAGACATATTTACTGAAAGTGTTTTTAAGCAAATAAATTATAGTTCCAATCATGGCCAAGGCTACCTTGTTAGCATTTGATTTAATGCTTCAATAATTTTTCCATGGCAATGTGCTTCAAAGGAGGTAAGTCCTAATAGAAGCTGCACATTTGTACTTAATGTGTTGTTAAATTGATATAGAAAAGCAATATTGATGTAATATTTCTCAATCATGCATTCTCTCTCAACAGAAAGTTTATAATAAATTAAAAGTGAGCTGACATGCAAAAACTAAGTAATCTAATATTAATTGTGAATTCCTTAACTTGCCAAAACCAATTGTTGTTTCATTTTGAGTAACATTTTTTCAGTGTTTATTTCAAAATTAGTTAAGTTCACCTTCCCACAAAAGGTTCATATTTCTCCTCTTTATAGAAAACATTAAATTCTCTAGTCTAGCTTTTTAAATGAGTACAATTAAAGTCTTCATCAGAAGAAATGAAATTTGCATAAACACATGCCTTAATAGCCTTTGGTACTGAAATAGAAATTACTCTTCTTCTTGATGTACTTTGCTCTAATGTCTTTATAACTGGATGTTTGTTATTCATCTTTTGTTAAAGTTCATTTTGTTTGTGAACAATGCATTTTAGTAGGATCCAATAATTTATTTCAAATTTGTGTTAATTATGGGAACTTAATTCTCACATATTTATTGAGGTTGGAAAATTTGAACAATAAATTCAATCAAATTGATGTGACTTAAAGTAAGTGAAATGTGGCACTGCTGGAAAAATCATGTACATTTTTTTCAGTCTTCATTCAATGTTAAAGTATTTGTTTCCCATCACCTTTATTGGAATTTATTAAGTCTTTGAAATTGTGGTGAAGGGTAAGAAATATTGAATGCATTCTCAGAGAATCTCTCTCCACAGTCAAAATTACAAAACATAACTCATTTTTGTTCATGAAAATATAAGAAGCTATCCTTTGATAAAATGGTCTCTTAGAATTAGCACCACTCACCCCTCACACCTAGGATGGAGACATTGGCCTGTTAATTTTAATTAAAAAGAAATAATATCCTATACCTCTTTTATTTTGCATAAAAATTAGCACATTGGGTAGGCTCTTACAATAAGCAATAAATGTCAAGCCCAGAGTGAGAAAAATACTAAAAAGCAAATACTGTCATTTTTATAGTTCACCCATAATGCTTCCCATTTCTCCTTAGGTCCCAGGTAGACTGCTTTTGACAGGACAAGTTATAACCTGTTTTAAAACCTCAAGATGTACATTGACTTGTTGTTTTGATAGAATGGCAGTATCCATGAGATTACAACCTAAGTTCTCATCAAATAGGGGCAGTGATCTCTATCAAAAAAGTGTGTCCGTGGGAGCGTTTTCATGTGAAAACGTGCAAGATCTAGTAAGTAAGAAAAAGGATGTTTTTCAAGACAGTATAGAATAATCTCACTCATTTTAAACTGGGACTTTAGCCAAGTTGACCCAGACAAAAACCATCACATATGCACCCTCTCCCTGCCCTCTTTTTACACACATTAAATTTATAAATGTAATTCTCTGGGGCTCAAGTTAACCTACCTATTTACAAATGAAATATAAGAGTAACTACTGAATCTAAAATTCCAGAGGTTATTGGTACAGGTGGTAGATGAGAGGCTCTCATTTACCTTTCATTTAGACATTAGGACAGGTCCCTCTTTGATGTATTGGAAGAGAGTGATTGTCCAAACAAAATTTAACATGGAAAGCAAAAATGTTCTAAGAAAAAATTTTCCAAAGCTAAATATTATTAAAAACTATTAACACAAGCTATAAGAGTATGACACAGCAGACAACTCTCCTTTCCTTGTCAACACTAAGAATCCAAGCCCTTGAATAATATGTAGATGCTTTATACTTTTCAACTGATAGATGAGAGAAAATTTGGTAATGCATCTGATGAGGTTATGACTCTTGGCAACCCCACTGACTGTAGCCCCTCAGGCTCCTCTGTCCATGGGATTCTCCAGGCAACAATACTGGAGTGGATTGCCATTCCCTTCTCCAGAGGACCTCCTCGACCCAGGGATTAAACTCAGGTCTCCTGCATTACAGGCAGATTCTTTGCTGTCTGAGCTATAGAGAAGTCCTCACATTTAAAGAAATGCCAGATAACCTTATTTTTCCATGTAACTGAAAACTTTTTCTCGAGTGATTCATAATCATATTCAATCACTGACTTGGAAGATACAAATCTATCATGACCTAAATTTTGTTAACTAGTGAAAAGCCTTCAGAAGTTGAAACAAAACTTGACCCTGAAGTCAAGGTTGGGGTTGATAGACATTTCTAGGTGGACCAGACCATTTTGAACAGCATATTTTAAGATTGGGGATTTTGTTCTTTCCCACTTCCACAATCTTTTTTGTTAGTGACATAATAATTCAAAATAATTTTAAATGAATTGAACATATCCAATTATGCTTTACACTCCTAGATAAATAGCTTGTATTCAGAAGATGTGGTTTTATTGTAATAAAACAGCAATTTCAGAGCTTATTGGTATAGAATTCTTTGGTGTAAGGGCAAAGTAAACTATGCTAGTCCAAAATCACATATTTATTAGATGTATTTTTAAATGAGTGGCTTATAGTCACTAATTCTCAAAACCAGGTGCTATCAATTTTTTTTGATTGATTTTAGAGAACTTTTCAAGGTGCCTATTCAGTTAGGTGTTTCATCAGTGTGTTATTGGGAGTTTTTATTACTTTAATCTAGTCCAAAGAACAAATAATTTTAAAGCCAAAATCATTGTGACTATAGCCACTTTGAGGCTGCAATAGTTTCTGTGATTGCATAATGCAAAGACCCACAACGTTAAAACTCTTGACTCTGCCAACAGTCACCATTTAAGGAAGTGTCCTTTGAGGCAGGTAAGAGTCTGAATGAAGTGCTTTAGTTTTAATGAATATGTCAATCCTACGTTCTACTTGGTTGATTTTTAAAGTTCCTAGATCTGCCATTAGCAGACACATAGGGGACCTGTAATCGAAACTATTTCCAGGCAATATAACTGCCACTTTTATTGCCTCTCAAATCTCTCCAAATGCTTTTTTTCAGTGAAAACAATTTAGAATATTTTCTGAGAAGCAAATCAGCATCCATTTTTCTATATACTCCTTTGTACTCTATGTTGCATTTGTTTTTACCTACAACACAATTGCAAGAACCTAATCCCTTGAGAAGTCTTCATGTGATTGGGGTGGAAGGACTGAAGTATGTTTTAGTCTGTTTAGGTTGCTACCAAAAAATACCACAGCTGATGTCTTACACATTTTCTCACTTTGCACACTTCTGGAGGGTGCAAAGTCTAAGATTAAAGTGCTCCCAATTTCAGTGTTTGGTGAGAGCCTGCTTTTTGTTTCTTGGGTGTCTTTTCTTATGGCAGACACACTAGGAACCTCCGTGGGGTTTCTTTCTTTTTTTTTTTTTTTTTTGGTATGTATCCAAAACAGTTCCATTTTTGTTTTATTTTTATTTATTTATTTTTAATTTTTATTATTATTATTTTTTTTAGTTTTTTATTTTTTTAATTTTAAAATCTTTAATTCTTACATGTGTTCCCAAACATGAACCCCTCTTTTTTAAAGTCATTAATCCCATTCATGGGCCTCTCTGGTGGCTCAGCTGGTAAAGAATGCGCCTCTGCAATGTGGGAGACCTGGGTTCGATCCCTTGGTTGGGAAGATCTCCTGAAGAAGGGAAAAGCTGCCCGCTCCAGTATTCTGGCCTGGAGAATTCCATGAACTGTACAGTTCATGGGGTCACAAAGAGTCTGACAGGACTGAGTGACTTTCACTTTCACTTTCAGTCAGATTCCTGAGAGCTTAATCCCCATGACCTAATCACTTCCCAAAGTGATTACTAATGGTATTAGAATTTCAACATATAAATTTTTTGGGGGGAGGGGAACAAACATTCAATCTATAGCAGAATGGAAATTAAAACAAACACACACACATGAAAAGATGCTCAACATCACTCATTATCAGAGAAATGCAAATCAAGACCACAATGAGGTACCGTTTCACACCAGTCAGAATGACTGCAATCCAACAGTCTACAAGCTGGAGAGGGTGTGGAGAAAAGGGAACCCTCTTACACTGTTGGTGGCAATGCAAACTAGTACAGCCACTATGGAGAACAGTGTGGGGATTCCTTAAAAACTGGAAATAGAACTGCCTTATGACCCAGCAATCCCACAGCTGGGCATACACACCGAGGAAACCAGAATTGAAAGAGACACGTGTACCCCAATGTTCATCACAGCACTGTTTATAATAGCCAGGACATGGAAGCAACCTAGATGTCCATCAGCAGACGAATGGATAAGAAAGCTGTGGTACAGATACACAATGGAGTATTCAGTTCAGTTCAGTTCAGTTCAGTCGCTCAGTCGTGTCTGACTCTTTGCGACCCCATGAATTGCAGCACGCCAGGCCTCCCTGTCCATCACCAACTCCCGGAGTTCACTCAGACTCATGTCCATCGAGTCCGTGATGCCATCCAGCCATCTCATCCTGGGTCATCCCCTTCTCCTCCTGCCCCCAATCTCTCCCAGCATCAGAGTCTTTTCCAATGAGTCAACTCTTCGCATGAGGTGTCCAAAGTACTGGAGCTTCAGCTTTAGCATCATTCCTTCCAAAGAAATCCCAAGGTTGATCTCCTTCAGAATGGACTGGTTGGATCTCCTTGCAGTCCAAGGGACTCTCAAGAGTCTTCTCCAACACCACAGTTCAAACGCATCAATTCTTCAGCACTCAGCCTTCTTCACAGTCCAACTCTCACATCCATACATGACCACAGGAAAAACTATAGCCTTGACTAGGCGGACCTTAGTTGACAAAGTAATGTCTCTGCTTTTGAATATACTATCTAGGTTCAGCCATTTAAAAAAATACATTTGAATCCATTCTAATGAGGTGGATGAAACTGGAGCCGATTATACAGAGTGAAGTAAGCCAGAAAGAAAAACACCAATACAGTATACTGACACATATATATGGAATTTAGAAAGATGGTAATGATAACCCTGTATGTGAGACAGCAAAAGAGACACAGATGTAAAGAACAGACTTTTGGACTCTGTGGGAAAGGGAGAGGGTGGGATGATTTGGGAGTTGGCATTGAAACATGTATCCTATCAGGTAAGAAATGAATCGCCAGTCTAGGTTTGATGCAGGATACAGGATGCTTGGGGCTGGTGGGCTGGGATGAACCAGAGGGATGGTATGAGGAGGGAGGTGGGAGGGGGGTTCAGGATGGGGAACACGTGTATACCTGTGGTGGATACATGTTGATGTATGGCAAAACCAATACAATATTGTAAAGTAATTAGTCTCCAATTAAAATAAATAAATTTATATTAAAAAAAAAAAACAAGCCTGGCCAACTATCTGATCAGCACCCATGCAGCATCTGGCCCACACAACCCTCCTGGTGGTTGCCCAGAAGAGAGAGAGAAAAGCAGGAGATGTTCTTGCTCCTGCTGGCCACCTCTGCTGATTTCTTAGATACACCTATATCCATTAGGCACCTCTGTCTCTCTGCAGACACCAGTGCCTCCCATTCAGCACTGCTCTGTCCCTCCCAGTTTTCTCACCACTTACCTGAGTTAAAGCAAAGGAGCTTCTCAGGTGCAGAAACTGTGCAATGATTTTGCACTTATGTATTCTTTTCTTCTTCTGTGTTACTCTTTTCTGGAGAAGTTCCTAAATGAAACACTGCTCCGATGCGTTGCAGAATTTTTCCTCGTTACTTTTGGCAGCCCTGTTTGTAACCAAGAATTAACAGATTTTATTTTCCTGCCTCAAACATAACCTAGTGGTAGTTAGGGTGCAGGATGGCAACATGCTCTATTCAGAATTACAATTACCCAGAGATAACAGCCATGAAATTAAAAGACGCTTACTCCTTGGAAGAAAAGTTATGACCAACCTAGATAGCATATTCAAATGCAGAGACTTTACTTTGCCGACTAAGGTCCGTCTAGTCAAGGCTGTGGTTTTTCCGGTACTCGTGTAGATGTGAGAGTTGGACTGTGAAGAAGGCTGAGTGCCGAAGAATTGATGCTTTTGAACTGTGGTGTTGGAGAAGACTCTTGAGAGTCCCTTGGACTGCAAGGACATCCAACCAGTCCATTCTGAAGGAGATCAGCCCTGGGATTTCTTTGGAAGGAATGATGCTAAAGCTGAAACTTTGGCCACCTCATGCGAAGAGCTGACTCATTGGAAAAGACTCTGATGCTGGGAGGGATTGGGGGCAGGAGGAGAAGGGGACGACAGAGGATGAGATGGCTGGATGGCATCACAGACTCGATGGACATGAGTCTGAGTGAACTCCGGGAGATGGTGTTGGACAGGGAGGCCTGGCGTGCTGCGACTCATGGGGTCATAAAGAGTAGGACACGACTGAGTGACTGAACTGAACTGAACTGAATGAACTTTTATTAGTTGCCCACACGACTGTGTTTCTCGTGATCTTTTATCACAAGACAATAATGTTAAAAATCCTTATTTCTTCATTTGTATAGAATGTGATGTCCCTGCCCCCTTCAAATTGTCAGACCACTTTCATATGCCTCATGGACATAGTTTTAGGCTCAAACTGGTTCTCAAACTATGCAAGATTTTTATTCCTTAATCAGGTGAGAACAACAGGGAACTTACTTATTAGAACTTAAAATATTGTTTCTCAACCATCAGCTTTCCTCTCTGGATCCACCCACCTCATATCTCCTTACAAAACATGGAACTCAAAATTTAACAAATAAACTTGCTATTCTGCCCCTTATAGAGTTGCATTTGCACCTTATTTTTTTGTCTGCCATATCACTGTCTTTTGTTTTATCCCCAGGAAAATCTGGGGATAGAGTGCAGAGTGGTATTTATTACTTCAACATCCAAACGTAAACAGCATTGTTTCTTCTAAACACATTCAGTTATGTAAAGTTTAATGGAACACCTGACTTTTGTAACTGATCATTTCCCTGTTTTGCTAGGAATGTTAACACAGAACTTTTACCTTACGTTACACATCTCCCTATTCCTCTTTCCTCTTTTTATTTCATTGTCATTTGTCTTAGCTGGCTCAGGCTGCTGTTAGGAAATACTGCAAACTGTGTAGCTTAAAGAAGAGACACCCATTTCTCGCAGTCTGCAAGCTGGAAATTGCAAGGCATATTTGTCCCTGGTGAGGGCTCTCTTCCTAGCTTGTAAGGAACTGC